>NW_020664446.1:16560739-16566417 GCF_002925995.2 Terrapene triunguis
TATCCAAACTCCCACCCAGAGCCCGCACCCTGCACCCCCTCCCGCATCCAAACTCCCTCCCAGAGCCTGCACCCCGCATCCCCTCCCGCATCCAAACTCCCTCCCAGAGCCCGCACCCTGCACTCCCTCCCACATCCAAACTCCCTCCCAGAGCCCGCACCCTGCACCTCTCCACCCAAACTCCCTCCCAGAGCCTGATCCCTCACCCCCTCCCACACCCAAACTCCCTCCCAGAGCCTGCACCCAGGCAGCACAGGCGCAGCACCCCCCCAAATGTCAGGCAGACCGTGTCTGCGCGGGCGCAGCTTGTGTGTGCATGGAGGCCCATTGACTGTTCTACTCTGGGGCCCGGAATTGCTGTCAGCAGGCCTGCCAACGCCAAGCCCAGTGGGTGACTGGGATTCCAATCATCTTCACACCACAGTGATGGTTCAGTCCCCAGACCTATTTTTCCCTAGATAGAAACCAACACACTGTGATCTACAGTATCAAAGCAGTTTTTGAAACACCCCTCAATGATGGCACCTTTATGAGTGCTACTGAAAATATCATTGGCAGAGATCAGGGCCGGGTCTAGGTTTTTGGCCGCCCCAAGCAAAAAAAATTTTGGCTGCCCCACACCCCAGCCCTGGGCTCTCTCTCCCCCCCCCACCCACACTCCCTGCCGCCCCAGCCCTGGGCTCCCCCCCACCAGTGATGACTCTGCCCGTTCCCCCCTCACCTCCAGCCGGTCCGACGCTGGTAGGGTTGGGGAAAGCAGCGGGGCTCCCGGGCCGCGCCTCAGCCCAGGGTCCCTCCATCCAGGGTTCCCGCCTCCAGGACCGGCCGGGACCTGGGAGGGCAGAGCCAGGGTACCGCCCCGGCAGAGGGCTGAGGAGCCGGGGCAGGGTAGCCCCAGAGGCAGCGGAGCCCTGGAGAGCGGGACGCAGGCCCCGCACGACAGTGCCCCGCCCTCTATGGCCCCGCTGCTGCAGCTGCTTCTGGCCGCCCTGCCACAGTCCCTGGGTGGCTTGGGCCGCTTCACCCAGCACCGGCTGCAGCGCTGGGGGCAGCTGCCCTGCGGCACCTGCAGGCGGCTCCGTGTGTCCCTTGGGGTGTCCCCCAGCCTGTGTGTCCCCCACTCGAAGCCTGCCCGGCCCAGCCACAAGGTGTGGGCACTGCTCCCCCGTGGCGCGAACCGCAGCGCCTACAGGGCGCCCCCCGCGCACGACGCGCTGCTGATGCCAGGGCCGGCTCTAGGTGTTTGCTGCCGAAAGCACACAAAAAAAATGGCCAGAATGCTGCACTTGAAAATGTGCTGCCCCAAGCACGTGCTTGGTTTGCTGGTGCCTAGAGCCGGCCCTGGCAGAGATACCGGGGCAAGAGAGGATTAGTAGAGAGGTAAAGCCCAAGTTCTTGTTCCCTGGGACATTGCTCTCTGCATTCAGAACAATTCCATCACTGGCCTTATAGAACTAGATCTAGTAGCCTCACAATCATTCTGAAAGGACATTAAAAAAGTTTGCTTCCTCCGGCTGGTGTGGCTCAGAAGAGGTAGGTAGGCAGCAGCACCCCCGCCACCCCTAGTTCCAGCACCTCTGCCTCACTCTTCCTCCAGGCAGGCAGTCATACACCATACTGCTCCACTACACTAAGCATCTGCTTTCTTGTTTTGCCCCATCCAGCCATGCCCTGGCTCCCACAGTCAGTTCCCAGGGAACAGCTGGAGGTGGGGAGCAAGTGACATGCTTCTCTGCTTCTGGTGGCAATGGAGCTACTAAATTCATACCGTTCTGCTCCTGTCCTGACCAACAGCCTGCGTAGCCCCACCTCACCACAGGACAGCCAGAGGCAGGGGTGGACACTGGCTGGAGACTCATTTAGTTCTATTTCTCACTGCTAGCCAATGGTTCCTTCTGGACTCTTTGGTCCCCAAGCACTGCGGCACTGCAGGCACTAATTTATGATCACTGGGCCCAGTTTTCAGTGGTGCTGAGTGAGCACTTGCCATGCCCATTAACTTCAGCTGGAGTCATGGGTGTCCAGCACGTCTGAAACATCAGGCCTCTGGTGTCTATGACAAAAATGCATGGCAGACCTACAAAACAGAATTAATGGGTGACCTGCAGTATGGCTCTGCTTCTGGTTGTACAGGGGGTTTTCTGGTCAGGTGGTTCAGGAATCTTGTGGGACTGAACGTGATGGATAGTGCACTGGGATTTCAGGACACGCCGAATGAGAGGCAAAGTAAGTAATACATCTGTGACAGAGTGCTGGGCAACACCAGCTGAGCCAGCACTCTGGTTACTGCAGCTCCAATTCAACACTGCAGAACAGACCTGGTTAAGAAGAGCTGTGCCTAATTGGTGAATGGAGGCGAATTGGAAGGCTAAGTAAGCCATAAGGCAGAGAATATTAAAAGGCACAGGAAGGAGGTTGGGGGAGGAAGCAGGGGGAGAGCGAGCAAGCAAGCAAGCAAGGAAGCAAGCAAGCAAACTAGCTAGCTCGCTCGATTGCTCTTCTCTGCTTGCCTCAGGTGCTGAGGGCTCCCCAAGACTATAGGAGTCAGGCTGTATTGGTGGCAACCAACATTGTAAATAAACTGCATTGGGTGTTTTACCAACATAAAGGTCTCTGAGCTGTTTGTGAACTTGAGCAGAGGTAGGAGCAAGTGGGCCCTGCCACCACATCATAGAATAAATAGCATGTTTATTACATGAGGTCTATATGAAGGATATGTATCTCTGAATATATGTGTATGTTGATAGATAACAAAGATCATCTGCTGCCTTATACAAATATGTAGCATTGCTCATAAGTTTGTAGGTTTGATACAGCTGTTATGCACTGCAACTGGCTTGCTGAGCGCCAGTCTGAACAGGTCTGAGCCACTAAAATGCTCTGACCCTTCCCCTGGCTGAGCTGCTAACATCAGATGATAGCAAATGAGCTACTCTCTGATACTAGACATGGCATCAATGTTGGGGCAGATGCTGGCAATGAGACTGCATGATGGGTGCACAAGGTCAAGCGGCTCTCACATGATGTTTATCCCTCCCTTCCCTTTGAATTGCACAGTACACTGTCCTATCTGGATAATTGTTCCCAGTGCGTGTGTTAGATATCTAATGCTGGAAACACTCCTAGCCCCTAATGTTAGTTATTAGTAGAGCTTCTTGCATCTAATGCTAGTTACCTAACATTGGGCTCTGGAAGTGTTACCAGCCTCAGTTTATTATTATTTATTATTTTGACTAGAGTATCACCTAAAGGCCCCAGCTAAGGCTAACTCATTTGTGGTAGGCACTGTGCAGAAATATTGTCTAAGGCAGTGCCTGACTTAAAAAGCTTACCATCGAAAGCGACAACACAGACAAGGGAAGAACAATTATCCCCGTTTTACAGAGGAGGAAGTGAAGCACATTAAATGACTTGTCCAAGGTCACAAAGAGAGTTTGTAGCAGGAATTCAAGCCAGGTCTTCCTCTAGGCAGGCAGGCAGGCAGTCATCCACCATACTGCCCAGGAATTGAAACCTAGCGCAGTGCCTTAATCAGAACGCCACCCTGCTACGAGTAGCATGTAGGGCTAACCGTGATCCAGCAGACAACGGGCTATGCAATTTTGAGTGTAGGGAAGGATAACTAACGTGATATTTGACTCAACATGTGTGCCTACGATGTAGTCCCCTTGAAATAAACCCAGAACTGCCCTGAAAAAAAAAATCGAAGAACTTTCAGCTGCTAAAAAATGCACAAGCAATTCTCAGCGTGAATTTAATACACCACTAATAGCCAAACAGCTCTATATCACACTCTGCATTGACTATTGACTAAGAACACGTCAAGGCAACACAAGTTGCAGAGAGCCAAATATAGTCAAGTACCCCCTTTTTCCAAGGTCAGTTGACAGCACATCACGAGTAGTACTGCAAATCTTTGCTGACTGTACGGGTCTAGAGTGCCACCTGCTGACTGCAGTGCCGCCTCTGCTAAAGTATGGCATTGATAGCTTTGACAGATGCAATCCAAATTCATGTTTGTGTATTATCATTACCTAGTGCCTGGCCCCTACCAAGACCCTGTTGTGCTAAGCACTGTATAAACACATAGTAACAGACAGACCCCACCCTGAAAAAGGTCCAGTATTAGACAAGAGAGATAAAGGGGAAAAGAATCCCGGAGTGGTGAAATTATTTGCCCATGGTTACGTGGCAGATCAGTGGAAGAGACCAGGACATAATTCAGGTCTCCTGACCCCAGTCCAGTTGGTTACATCTGTTGGACCATGCTGCCATCCTATGTATGCTTGGGGTATTGGGTTTTTTAAATCTATATAATAGCATAAGTCTATTATTTTATTTGTATGGCAGTAACTGCCTAGGAGCCCAAGTTATGGACCAGGACCCCGTTGTGCTCAGCATGGTACAAACACAAACCAAAAAGACAGCCCCTGCCCCTAAAAGGTTACAGTCTAAGACAAGAGACACCAGGTAAGTATCTGTAAAAGTCTGAGCTGAGATTGAAGCTCTTTGTGCTAAATGTATTTTATGGGAGCTTGGAGGAGGATTTCGTAAAAATGGCCAAACCAGTTCATGTTTGTCAGGGAAGTCAAAGAGCCAAGGAAATGGTTCCAATTGCACTTTAGAGAGCATCTGAAACTCATGGCTGTCCAGCTCCCAGCAAATCCCCACCTCAGTCCTTTGCTAACTTTTGCTACTGGCTAGCTGCCTTTCCAATAAAATGCCCTCAGGACGATGCGGGGAGCAACTTCGAGGCAAGAGCACTTTCATAAGAAAAAGGAAACAAGATAACACCTCAGTGTTACCAAGTGCTGCTATAGCCTGCGGGTGAGAACTGGGGAGGCTCGGGGAGGGGAGCAGGAGCCTGAACTTGTGAGGCAGGATCAGGAGACTCATCCCTCTGAGGTGCTGAGTAAAAACGGGAGGAAAACAAAGAAGATGCAGGAGAAACTACACGAGGCGCCAAGAGACTGCCATGAATAAACCTTTTCTGTGCTGGAGGTTGAATCAGAGGCAGCGATTACGGCTTGTGCAAAACTACCTCATTTTGCCTAACAGGAATCTCACAATCAATCTGGCATCTTTAACAAAAATGTTACCTGTGCTTCCCCTACCCATGGCCCTGCATCTCCTTTTAAACCTTTCATCGGCCCAAGCCCAGCATTTTATCACCAGTCCTCATGCAACAGAAACTGCATAAGATCCAAGATAGAGTAAATTAATTTAGCCCAGTTAAATGAATAAACTTTACCGGCTGCCTTGGACATTACTGGTGACTAATGGCTTTACCAACACTCCTTCCTTGACTAGCGGACCATCCGGAAACCAATATCTATTGCTATTACCCATCCTAAACGCCCTCTATTAATGCAGTTTGTGCTGTAGTATAAAACTACAAGTTCTGCTTACGAGAGCACAGTCGCATACACAGCTGCTCTACCCTAGACACTGGCCAGGCATATTGCTATTTGCATTGCAGTGATGTCTACGGGTGCCAGCAAAGATTGGGGCCACATTTTATTAAGCGTTATACAGGGCCGGCTCTGGCTTTTTTGCCGCCCCAAGCAAAAAAACAAAAAAAACCTGTGCGGGGCGGCCGGAGCCAGGGTGCAGAGGAACTCCCTGTGCTGCAGATGTGCCCCGTGCAGCGGAGTGCGCGCCCCAGCTAGCGGGGGAAA
>NW_020664446.1:16566517-16756405 GCF_002925995.2 Terrapene triunguis
AGTGGCAAAGCAGGAAAGAAAAAAAAAAAAACCACCTGCAGCGCGGCCGGAGCCAGGGTGCAGGGGGACTCCCTGCGCTGCAGACGTGCCCCGGCTAGCGGGGGAGGGGGAGGGAGTGGGGGGAGAGAGAGGAAGGGGGCAGCCAGGGCTTCAGTGGGGCGCTCGCCATGCGGCCCCGACCACCGCGCCGCCTGCCGGGAGGGCTCCGTGCCGCTCCGGTCGGCGGGGAAGGAAGGACGCGGGCTGCCCTGCCGGGCTTGCTACAGACCTGGCACCAGCTGGGGCAGACGGAGTGCGCAGTCCGCTCCCAGCAGGGCGCTCCCCTCCTCCGCGCTGTCGCCCCCTACAGGGCGGCCGGATTGGCAAACAAAAACAAAACAAAAAGCGGCCGTGCCGCCCTAGGATTGGGCGGAATGCCGCCCTGTAGAATCTGCCACCCCAAGCACGAGCTTGCTCGGCTGGTGCCTGGAGCCGGCCCTGGCGTTATACAAACAAATACTGATAGACAGCCCCTGCCTTGAAGAGCTCACAGTCTAAATAGACATGGCAGACCAGGCTGGCAGGAAGTATTATTATCCCCATTTTACAGATGGGGAATTGAGGCACAAAGATACTAAGTCTGGTATTTCCAAAGAGTTGTAAAGGAGTTTGACACCCAACTCCCATTTAATATCATTAAGATTTGGGTACTTAGTTTCCTTAAGCTCTGAAACTTCCAGCCCAAGTGACTTGCCAAAGGTCACACAGTAAATTGGCAGAGCCAAAACTAGAACCCAATTCTCCTGAGTGCTAGACTTAACCCCAAGATCATCCTTCGTCTCAAGTGTTAGATATTCCACTCCATACCAAAAAGATTAGACATTCAGACTAGTGTTTAACCTAAGTAGAGAAGTTTTATTTAGTTACTTATCAGTTAAAAATCGGATGGTACTTGTAAAATGTAGTTTCACTTGTCTTTTTGACTAGACTTTTTAGGTGTGAAGATTTTCTCCTACAGGGCACTTTCGGACAGTTTATCCAAATCCCACTCATAATCTCAGTTGCATGACGGGATTACTTATGATGGCGGGGGGCGGGGCAGGGCCCCATAGACCTGGACTCACTTCTAGTTTATATCTGATGTTCTGAAAGCTCATGCTTCAGGATTTCAGTCAGCCACCTGCAGGGCTCAGGAAGAGATTCCCCTCCTCCTACCCCACTGTATTCTGAGATGGGTTTCTTTTCCCCTCTCCTTCCTCGGAAGCATGAGCGAGGGCCAGAGCTGGAGACTGAGCAGTGCACCAACACTGAGTGGGCTCTGAGGTGGCACTGAGCATTCTCTCTCTCAGGTGCTTGGCTGGCTGGTTCTTCCTCAGGGTCTAACAGTTTGCCATATGTGGGGTCAGAAAGGAATTTTCCCCCAGGTCAGATTGGCAGTGACCTTGGGGGCTTTTTACCTTCTTCTGCAGCATGTGGGTGTAGGTCACTTGCCAGGATTATATGGATATTTCTCACTTAATCATTCCCCTGTCATCAGGCGTTGGTGCACCTCAGGCCTTCCTATTCTCTGCCTGTGGCACATAATAGTCTAGTCTCCTGTAGGCTGTGACACTTCAGTCTGATTTCAGTTGCTGGGTTTAGTGTGGGGATGTTGGGTGGTGGTGGAGGCCTGTGGTACACAGGACGTCAGACTAGATGTTCTGGTGGACCCTTCTGGCTTTAAAGTCTATGAGTCTACTCCAGCTTTTTAATCTCCTTTCAGTGGCTGCTTCCAGCCTTGAACTTTGTTGCAGTTATCAATAGGTTAAGCAGGATTCACTGAAGAAACAGCAGCAAGGAAATCCAATACTCCACTGATTTCATCTGTCAGCCCTAGGGACCTGTAGGAAGGACATTAAAAAGTGAGTGATGTTACTTTCTTTCATTGCCTGTCAACCAGGTTGGATTGTCAAAGGAGCTGAAGGGAGTTAGGCACCCAGCTCCCATTGAATTTGGATGAGATGAGGGCACCTACATTCCTTAGGACCAGATTTTCAAAGATGTTTAGGCACCTATAGATACAGATAGGCACCTCGTGTGATTTTTGAAAAGCACTGCAGTGCCCAACTCCCACCAAAGTTAATGGAGTTAGGAACCTAAGGGCTTTTGAAAATCTTACTAGGTGCCTATCTGAATCATTAGGCTCCTAAATACCTTTGAAAATCTGTCCCTTAGACACCTCTGAAAATCCCAGCTTCAGTGTAATGATGGAAGTTGTATACCTGGGCCCTGGAAATTCAAACCCATTGCATCATGAAAAGGGATTCTCGAGCCACTGGAATCAGGGGTGGCTCCAGGCACCAGCGCAGCAAGCGCATGCCTGGAGCGGCAAGCTGCAGGGGGCGGCGTGCCGGCCACCGTGAGGGCGGCAGTCAGGCAGCCTTCAGCAGCACGCCTGCGGGAGGTCTGCCGGTCCCACGGCTTCGGCGGCAATTCGGCGGCAGGTACGCTGAAGCGCGGGACCGGCAAATCACCAGCAGAAACGCCACCGAATCCGCATGACCAGCAGACCGCCCGCAGGCATGCCGCCGAAGGCCGTCTGACTGCCGTGCTTGGGGGCGGCAAAAAACATAGAGCCGCCCCTGACTGGAATGTAAATCTGGATTCTTTTGTTTCCATAGGGCAATGGCTGGTAGAAGTGTTAATGTAATAAAACACACAACTGAAAAAAGCTCATTAACCACTCAAAAATCAAATTAAAATCCAGGCAGTTGTTTATGGGACTAAATATAGTACTCACCTCAGTAGAGAAGGTATTTAGAATCCATTCATAGTGAATTTAGTAATGGCAGTGTTTATCAGTGTGCAGATCAGTTTTCTGCATGCATGATTCGCAGCACGATAACTGACATGCAAGCTAAGGGAAAATGTATCTCTGCTGTAATTCCATCAAAGTCAACACAGTTATGCCAGGAGTAAATTCAACCTTCAGTCTCCAACCGCCCTAGAAAATAAAAAAAAAAGCACAAGCAAAGGCCTCTCTTATTCAGAGAAACTCTCTTCTCAGAGGCAAGTCACTTTATCAGTCCCCAGCGTCTGTTCTGTCCTCATTCCCTTAATGTTCCAGAGAAGCTCACCAACACAAATAATGAATCACACATACTCTGTAAAACCTCCCTTGTTGTTGAAACTGTGACTAGTGTCTTCCGCTCTGTGGAACAGACAGTGTTCCTCTTGTGTTGTGATGTGAAGCTGGAGATTGACCAGAGGCCTGTTTAATGGTGCCTCTATCTCCCAGGGGTGGGCTCAGCCAGGAGGCAGCCTGGTGCCCTCCCTCTGTTCAGTGTTTCTCTCAGGGATGACTAAGGTTCAGCATGGCCCACTTTGATGGAACATGGTCTCAGTGAGGCAAGGAAGGAAGGAGTTACTACTGGGAAAAAAATTGGCCCTGAAATTATGGGGAAGGGGGGACACCAAGTCCTCAGGCTTGATCACACCTGAACCTCCTCTCATGTCTTTGAAGAGCACAGAAAAGCAGCCTTCTAAATATAGGATTTTTTCATGACTCTACTGCTCATGAACGGTACCTTCTTGACAGCCCTGGAGACCAAAGTCCTCTCCCCACAGAACAGGAACAGCATGGGACCCAGCAGTACACATACCTCTCAACCATCTGGTGGCACCTCACTCATTCTAATCACAAAGTTCCCTGTGATCCACATGTATGTGGTACCCCAGCACTTTGACTGATGAAAATTATTTACCTCCAAATTGCACTCATAAAACGAGTGTACTGAGTTATTTACACTAAAGGAATGAAGCCCACAGCATTAGTCTCTTACCTGAATCAGTTTTGAGCCTCCTCACTGTGTGTCTCTGTCACACATTGCAACCGGTTCCCGGGCCTTGGCAAGTTGTGAGGTATAGTGGTGCAAGCCTCCTCCATGTGGCCTTGCTGACATGCGTCAAGCCTGGCTTGGGCAGGCCAGCTCTAGGATTAGGTGCAGTCTCCGTGCCTATTCAGTCCTTGGCCTCAGAGCTAAGAATGACAGCCATGGTCCCAACTGGGCTGAGGACACTAGCTAGAAAGGGTCTCTTATTTTATTTTAAATCTTGCATGATCTAAAAAATAAAAAGAAGTCATATAAAAAATGGAAACTAGGACAGATTACAAAGGATGAATATAGACAAACAACACAGGAATGCAGGGGCAAGATTAGAAAGGCAAAGGCACAAAATGAGCTCAAACTAGCTACGGGAATAAAGGGAAACAAGAAGACTTTTTATCAATACATTAGAAGCAAGAGGAAGACCAAAGACAGGGTAGGCCCACTGCTTAGTGAAGAGGGAGAAACAGTAACACATAACTTGGAAATGGCAGAGATGCTTAATGACTTCTTTGTTTCGGTCTTCACCGAGAAGTCTGAAGGAATGCCTAACATAGTGAATGCTAATGGGAAGGGGGTAGGTTTAGCAGATAAAATAAAAAAAGAACAAGTTAAAAATCACTTAGAAAAGTTAGATGCCTGCAAGTCACCAGGGCCTGATGAAATGCATCCTAGAATACTCAAGGAGCTAATAGAGGAGGTATCTGAGCCTCTAGCTATTATCTTTGGAAAATCATGGGAGACAGGAGAGATTCCAGAAGACTGGAAAAGGGCAAATATAGTGCCCATCTATAAAAGGGATATAAAAACAACCCAGGAAACTACAGACCAGTTAGTTTAACTTCTGTGCCAGGGAAGATAATGGAGCAAGTAATTAAGGAAATCATCTGCAAACACTTGGAAGGTGGTAAGGTGATAGGGAACAGCCAGCATGGATTTGTAAAGAACAAATCATGTCAAACCAATCTGATAGCTTTCTTTGATAGGATAACGAGTCTTGTGGATAAGGGAGAAGCTGTGGATGTGGTATACCTAGACTTTAGTAAGGCATTTGATATGGTCTCGCATGATATTCTTATCGATAAACTAGGCAAATACAATTTAGATGGGGCTACTATAAGGTGGGTGCATAACTGGCTGGATAACCGTACTCAGAGAGTTGTTATTAATGGTTCCCAATCCTGCTGGAAAGGCATAACGAGTGGGGTTCCGCAGGGGTCTGTTTTGGGACCGGCTCTATTCAATATCTTCATTAACGACTTAGATATTGGCATAGAAAGTACGCTTATTAAATTTGCGGATGATACCAAACTGGGAGGGATTGCAACTGCTTTGGAGGACAGGGTCATAATTCAAAATGATCCGGACAAATTGGAGAAATGGTCTGAGTTAAACAGGATGAAGTTTAACAAAGACAAATGCAAAGTGCTCCACTTAGGAAGAAAAAATCAGTTTCACACATACAGAATGGGAAGAGACTGTCTAGGAAGGAGTACGGCAGAAAGGGATCTAGGGGTTATAGTGGACCACAAGCTAAATATGAGTCAACAGTGTGATGCTGTTGCAAAAAAAGCAAACATGATTCTGGGATGTATTAAGAGGTGTGTTGTGAGCAAGACACGAGAAGTCATTCTTCCGCTCTACTCTGCTCTGGTTATGCCTCAGCTGGAGTATTGTGTCCAGTTCTGGGCACCGCATTTCAAGAAAAATGTGGAGAAATTGGAAAGGGTCCAGAGAAGAGCAACAAGAATGATTAAAGGTCTTGAGAACATGACCTATGAAGGAAGGCTGAAAGAATTGGGTTTGTTTAGTTTGGAAAAGAGAAGACTGAGAGGGGACATGATAGCAGTTTTCAGGTATCTAAAAGGGTGTCATAAGGAGGAGGGAGAAAACTTGTTCACCTTAGCCTCTAAGGATAGAACAAGAAGCAATGGGCTTAAACTGCAGCAAGGGAGGTCTAGGTTGGACATTAGGAAAAAGTTCCTAACTGTCAGGGTCGTTAAACACTGGAATAAATTGCCTAGGCAGGTTGTGGAATCTCCATCTCTGGAGATATTTAAGAGTAGGTTAGGTAAATGTCTATCAGGGATGGTCTAGACAGTATTTGGTCCTGCCATGTGGGCAGGGGACTGGACTCAATGACCTCTCGAGGTCCCTTCCAGTCCTAGAATCTATGAATCTATGAGTCTATGAAAAAGCTCCCCTTTGCAATGAGGCTTCAGTTCCCAAATCACCTGCATCATCAGCCAAAGCCACCAACAATGCCCAATTGAGTAGCGGCTTTTACATTGAAGTCACAGATACCAGTGGAATCCCACCAATTTTTATTTCACTCGTGACATTTGAACTCAGATCTGCAGGAAGTACAAGACCAACTTTTTGAGTCACATACCCCACTGCAATAGCTGTCTCAGTACCGTGTGATGGATCTTGAAACTTTTTATATATAGGCTGATTTTTTCCCCTCCCTACCCCATGAAGCAGTGCAAAGGCAATTGAGTGCTTAACAGTATAACACTTTAAACAAACTCTATTGTTGGCAGGGTTCAGCTGTGGTCATTCACTCAGAATCCCCTTTCCTGGCTTTCCACTTCTGCATGATGGGATGCAAGTATGCCACAGGCATCCCTGTTCTAGAATGTTGAGACCTTAAAAAGCTCACCACTTCCAATTTCCATTTTTCCATCTATTTGCTTCCCTTCCAAGCTGGAAAAAAGACTGATTTAGTCATAAGCATCTCTCCTCTCACAGAATCGCATTCCTCGCCTTCACATTAAAGGGATTTTTAACAATCCAGAGCAGAGTCAAAATAACAAACACAAACAATAACAAATTATGGCATACTCAGTAGTTTCTGTGACTCGTGTGTATGGCCTAGTGAGATCTTGGTTCATTGCCTAATCTTGGACTCCGAGAAAGACATCTTTAAGTTTAAAGCATTATTGGCCCAACTACAAAGGATAAACTTTCCCTTAAGCATTTGCCCAGGGCCTAACGCTGACTCCAAAAATAACAAAACTCCCCGAGGTTGGAAACTTCAGTTCAGAGGGATTTTGTTCGTGTTTTTGTAAATGATACACAAATATTCATCCAAGTGAATGGAAAATGCTTAAAAGGTTTAAACATGATGTAGTGAACAAGACCAACACTAAGATGGAAATAATTTACTTAATTCTTTGCAGTGCTGCTGTCATTTCCAGGCAGCTCTTTGCTGAGACTTCACTGATAATCTATTACTAACTTGGGAGATGGAATTCTATGAAAGCACAGATCACAGACAGTTCATTGATTTCTCTCTAGTAGAATAGGAAGTGGGAAGGGGGATGGGGAAGAGAAAGAAAGGAAGAAAGAACCATACAATTCATGCTGCTTCAGTTTCGGGGGTCAAAGAATTGCACTTCCTTTCAGAGTGAGACAGCTGCTGATTGCCTTCATAGGTAAAAAGTGACTTTAGAGATAAGAATGTAGGATTTGCCATTTTTGATCAGACCAGTGGTCTAGCTAGTCCAGTATGATGTTTCTTGACAGTGGTCAGTAACGAAATGTTTCAGAGAAGGGCGCAAGAAATGCTGTAGTGGACCATTATGGAATGACTTGCCCACGGGGGAAGTTTCTTCCTAACCCGGTCACTAAATGGGTTGTTCATACATTGAGGCATAAGGGTTTATCCTGCTGAGCTCTTGGTCTCAATGATATCTTGTGGCAATGAGTTCCACAGGTTAATGTATGCTGTGTACAAACCATTTCCTTTTGCACTTTTAAATATGCTGCATTTCGATTTCATTTAATGTCCCCTTGTTTGTGTATTATGTGAGAGGGAAAATAGGAACACCCAATTTCCCTTCTCAGTTACCCCATTTATTATCTTGCATACCTCGATAGCATTTCAGAAATACACAAAACTAATTCCTCGAATTTTGCTGACCAAAAATAGCTGGTATATGTAACACTGACCATTGTCTGTTGATTGTCTAAACACAGTATCCATACCTTGCAAAAAGTAAAAGTTCAAAGCATAGAAAGTGAACAGTGAAAAACCTTGTTCATCAGAATGTCCCTACATTCCATGAATTGCATAGCACACTCCTACAGTCTATAGGCTGGTAATTCACTCCAGCCGCACTCGTACTGAAAAGTGAGGATTACATTTGCTATTGTAGAAACATCTTTAGACTGTGGTCTTAATGCTGGGTCACACGTGCAGAGTGATCGCTACAGTTCTGCAAGTAATGCTGGAGTAAATGACCATCCTGATGCTGCAGGAAGTTTATTCCAGAAATGAACAGGTGCCTTTTTTTAAATAAAGGGATATCTGATCTTATGACATTCCATTTACTCCTTCAGCATATAGAGCATCAGGATCATTCATATTCATTAGAGAAGAGCAGAAGTTTTGTGCCCCTGGTACATCCCTATTGGTCACATAAATTTCCATAATAGAGTCTCTTTGAAATGGATTCAATTCAGGACACATTACTGGGTAATACTTCCCTATTTCTAACCAACATGGAGTTACATTTCTCAGCTAGATTTTTGTAACACAAAATTCTGATTATCATGATTAGACAGCCAATTAAAAAAGCCTCCGGAGACCAGATTGGATCACAAACATGCAGATAGCTATATTTTTGCTCTTAAATATTTTACATCCCGAACAGGGAAAGCAATGAAAAAGAGCAGCTAGGAGAAATAAGTATTTAATAGCATTTAATGGATTAATTTTATAATGTGTATAATTTTTGTGGTTAACAGAAATCAGCATACCAGTCACTCTTTACTTTAGGAAATGTACTGTCATTCATAGATAATGTCAAATATAAACACACACAAACACAGGCAAGGAGAGAACAACAGTGGAAAAACAAATGCCAACCCAAGTCTAACCTTAGACTTGGGTTGGCATGTATTCTATGTGGGTCTAAATTATACACGTTACATTGTCAGCTTCAAAAAAGAGTTTTTATTTCAGTTTTCATGTATTAGGAGATACACTGGAAATAGCAAAGTACAGAAAAATGTCAACCCAATGTACATTTTATTATTATTATTATCCATTACCTTTCAATAATGAACTGAGCAGCCTTATTGTACCTGGACAAGGTGAATTCTAACTAAGCAATAAATATATTGATATTTCCACCACCTTTAAGAAACAAACAAAACACAGCTATGATCTCTCTTCATTTGCTGCCTTACTATATAACCTTATCAATATTTCACAAAAGTTATCTATTTTATTCTTTCAGCAGCCAGTAGAGGGTGGTGTTAAATTTGGCAATGATTTCCTTTCCCAGAGGCCAAACAAACCCTGCAATATACCTCTCTTTATTTCTTCCCTCATACCCTAAAGGGCATGAGATTTGAGCTAATCTGCAACTTCTAGTTTTGACATGGCAACTGCTCATCTGCCAGGTCAGCTAAAACAAAAGTATTATCTATTATTGATTTAAAGCAGGGGCGGGCAAACTTTTTGGCCTGAAGGCCGCATCGGGTTTCGCAAATTGTATGGAGGGCTGGTTAGGGGAGGGGGTCGTGGCCTGGCCCTTACCCCCCATCTGCCCCACCCCAGGACTCCTGCCCCATCCAACCCCCCCTGTTCCCTGACGGCATCCCCGGGACCCCTGCCCTATCCACACACCCCGCTCCCTGTCCCCTGACCGCCCCCGGACCCCCGCCGCCCCATCCAACCTCTCCTCTCATTCCTGACGGCCCCACCGGGGCCCCTGCCCCCATTCAACCTCCTGTTCCCACCCCGACTGCCCTGATCCCTATCCACACCCCCACCCCCGACCACCACCCCGAACTTCCCTGCCCTCTATCCAACCCCTCCGCCCCCTTACCGCACTGCCTGGAGCACCAGTGGCTGGCAGCGCTACAGCCGTACCGCCCGGCTGGAGCCAGCCACGCCGCTGCCGCCACGCCGCAGCTCAGAGCACGGGGTCAGGCCGGGCTCTGCAGCTGCGCTGCCCCAGGAGCTCACAGCCCCGCCGTCCAGAGTATTGCGCCGACGACAGAGCGAGCGAGCTGAGGCTGTGGGGGAGGAGGGACAGCAGGGGAGGAGCCAAGGGCTAGCCTCCCGGGCCAGAAGCTTGGGGCCCATCAGGACGGTCCCATGGGCCGGATGTGGCCCACAGGTCGTAGTTTGCCCACCTCTGATTTAAAGGCTCTTAGACTTTATCTTAATAAAATCGTTATAGTTTCTATGCTGCAACAATGAAAATTCCTGAACCTGCTGTCAAGACATTGTATTAATTATTAGTAGTATTACTGTAGCACAGAGGCGTCCCAGTTATGGACAAGGTCCCATCATGCTAGTTGCTTTACAAGCACATAACAAACAAAATGGTCCCTGCCTCTCACCTCCAATTCACCAGTTTAATGTGGTAGCCAGGTACTGTGTTTGAAACAAAAGGATGCAGGAGGAATGCAGTGGAATCAAGGAAAGGAACAGAGACAAAGAAGGTGAGGTGCAAGAAGTGCCTCGTGGGGTTCATCAGTGACCCCTATTGCTATTTAATGAAAAGTATTCACTACCTCTGAAGTGAGTCCCAATCTAGCTATCTGCAAATCTAAAATGTCCCCATCACAGTAGTATCTAGGCACCAGAAATGTTGGTGATGGGAAAGTGAGAGGACACAGGCTCCGAAGGCCTGAATCTAGAAAATGGGCAGAGGGGCACATCTTACACTGCAGCATCCTCCTACCTAACTGGTATTTAAAACATCAAACAAGTATCAACACACAGCTCTTGCTTATTTGTAAATGAGTCTCATTTTAGTTCAGAAACATATGTGAGGGTAGCCATTGGGAGTTTTGGAAAGAGTTAGCTCTTATGATTCCCATGTATTTCAGACTATGTCACTTAGAGAATTGGGATGGAGATGTGAAGCTTGCAGTCACTGTTCGAATTAAGGTTTTATGCAAATGGAAATTTACATTGTTTTAGATCCATGCAATTTGTATCAGCCTCTTACTGTATAGAAGGGATCTGTACATGTTACAAAATTAATATGGTAAGTGATATGCAGCACTAACCCAATGCAGCTTGTTTGTTGTCTATTATTACTTATCTGTCTTGTCTTTCAGACTGCAAGCTCTTGGGGCAGGGACTGTGTACCACTTAGCATGATGGGAGGGGTTCCCCCAACTTGGGACCTTTCAGCACTACTCTAATGTAAATAATAATAATAACGAGAATTATAAACCAAAGTCCAAACTCTAAATGTTGGCAGATTTCATCTTTCCTGAGTTCCAGGGGCTTGGTTTGGGCCCATCACTCAAAAGATTTGATAGGCAAACATTTGGACAAAAGCTAAATTTCATCCAATGCCACCCTTCCTCTAAAAGATTAAGAATAAAATGCACTTTCTAATCATGAACATGCTGAATCTGGCCAATGATTTCAGCATGGGAAGCCCAGCTCATTCCATCGAAGTTTAAAAAATATTTTTGCATAAACTGAAAAGTTTAAGTAAGTCCTGTCAAACAAAAATAAACTGATATATATGACCTTAGAAGTAGATTGTGGGTGACATCTTGGCTCCACTGAGGTCAGTGGGCCAAGATTTCACCCTGTGTTCTTTTGGGGGTAGGATGTAGTGGTTACATAACCAAAAATTATTTTAATTAGAAGATCTAGTATGATAACAACTGGCTGCAGAGGGGGATTATAACTACTCACCCAGTCCCCAATGCAGCCAAGCATTTAAGCATGTGCTTAAGTACATTCTTATTCAACAAAGCATTTAAATACGTGCTTTACTTTCAGCATGTGCCCACGTCCCACTGAAAACTGATGAATCATGGTCCTAAACCTTTGGTTCTGCCATTTTCTCCTTTGTAGATATGATGGGAAAATGTACTCAGTGCATCTGACCTACAGCTCAGAAAGTGCAAATTGAAAGACTGCCCTCCTGCTCAATTCCCTAAAAACTAACAAATCTCTTTATCCCTTGATAAGTTTTCAGAACTCCCACTATCATTATATGAATGGATTAAGTGGGAGATTAAGCAGCCATTTTCTTTAGACATAGGCTGTAAAGGTGGTTTAGAGAAAGACAGTGTCGTATGTCAGAAGGCTATATAGAGAGTTTTCCTCCTAGAAAATTACAACCTAGCCCTGGCTTTTAAGATGTTGATAGCAACAGTAGTATATAATATATAACTGACCTTCCTGAGAAAAAGAATTTTAAAATAATCAAAAGCTATTTGTGCAATCTGATTAGACAGCCCATAAACACAAGCTCAAGAAAAGCCTGCACTAACACACAAAAAGAGTAAATAGTGAGTCAATGTGAGTCAGAGCTAGACTACACATGGCAAAGCTTGTAAATAAAACATGCCAGTCAATATGTTCTCCCAATTCTAAACGGCAATTTAGTACCGTAGTTTGGCATTGAATTAATGAATTCAAAAAATATAAACACATTAAACATTTATGCCAAAATGCTTTTCAGTTCCAAAACTGTTCCAGGCAGACAAAGAGAACTCTTTGGTGGAGATTTCCACCAGCATTTTCCTTTATTATCCTAACATTTCATCATTGCACATTGATCTTCTCAGGGCAGACATAAACTGCCCTTCATCTCAAGCATGGAGTGGGAATGGCTAAAATCACAATGCGAATTCATAGTTCTGTTGGACTTCCCAACATCTGTGCATAGGAAACCCTGAAACACTTCTTGGGGGAAAACAAAATCAGGTAGTATGTGACCAATCGATTTCAGCAAAGCCAGACTGAAAATGAAAACTGTTGTTTTGTGCCTCTGCAGAAGGACTCCTGGCAGCCAAGGCACAATTCCTCAGGAAGACTGGGGAAGACCTAATGCTTACTAGTACTTGCATGTGACTTCAGAATAAGTGTGCTAGCGGCTGAAGTGCTGAGCCCACCTGAAGATGTGATGCCCAGAAGTGGGCAACAGGTATCAGTTCTCCTCTAGCTTTTTGAGTGCTTTGAAGGGATCCTTCCTATTTTGATGCTTTTGTTCCATTATAGTTTAGGTGCTATGAAAACACAAGAGGTTTTATTGTGTTTCTAAAGTTGACATGTTGTTTCTGTCAAAGCTGGCGATTAGCCTCTGTCATCTGAAGAAGCTGATTGGCTGTTGTGGGAAACATTGTGAAATCAAAGAAATACGGTCATGAAAATCCTGACTAAAAAAAACAAGCCTTCTGCTTCAATAATAAAGGCAAACCCACACTTCCCAAAGTCAAAATTGAAATTGCCTTTCAAAGTCTCACAGACAGATTAGTTTCAAAGAAGAGATTTACGTTTGGAAGGACTGAAACTGGGTTTTATTAGGAGTAACCCTACATGATACTGCCCCCTAATGATAATCATTGTATGACTCATCCACAGAGCTATCGGAAATGCTACTCTCCATTGGCTCACAACAATTCACAAACGTACATACAGGATAGCTATAAAATCAGAAGGCAAAAGCAACCCTATTTTCCATTTCTCATGTTCGTGATGCCTCACAAAATACAGTGATTGGAAAACATTTTAATTTGTGAAATATGGGATGTAATTCATGCTACATACGGATACCTCAGCATTTTAGCCTAGGAAATGGTCTTTTCAAGAGTGTTTGGTATTAGCCATCATGCAAAAACAATTAGTTGTTCAAGCAATTAAGAAGGTAAATATCCCCTAAAAGGGTTTTGTGCTTTTCAAGCCTTAAATGCAACAGTTATAGACCCAAAGACTGTTCCTGAGAGTTAGGTTATTTTTTGTTGCTTGTCTGAATGGGTTTCTTTGGATCATGTGTTGTAAATCCTTGAAGCTCTTTTAGCTACGGATTGAGCTTCCGATGAATTCTCTTCTTGTTCCTCGGCCCTCTTATGTTTTAAAAATATGTCTGACTTTAAGAAGCGGCTGTAGCTGTCGTACTTCATGAGATTGAATATCTGGGGGAGGGAAACAAAACAAAAACAATGACTCAAATAAAATAGATACTAAACCAGAAAGATAATAGGAAATTTCTAAAATTTTGTTGTCAGCAAATGCATACACTAAAATGTATTGGCCAGAAAGCATGTCATTAAAATAAATCTTATATACTCTAAAAGTGATTGTGTATAACAAAGAGTATTATGGGGTTCCATGTTCATTAATGTCCATATCAAATTTGATCAGCTTATGGGCCAAATGATGGTTTTCCTGCCTGAGAACACGGCAAATGCAACCTGACGTTTGAAAGATGGACTCTCACATCACCATCGGTAGTAAAGAGTCTGCAGCTGGCACTTAGTTACTAATTGTATATGATGTACAAGTGAGGACATAACCCAGCTCCCACCCATAGCAAGGTCGACTCTGCAGGGTGACCAGGAGAAAAAACGTAATGAAGATGGCATTTGGTCGGTGCAGTAAAAAGATGTGACTCAGAATGCACAGAGGGGGCAGAGCTGGATACATTCACCTTTCTGATCATAACCACACTTGAATATCACAGTAGAGCCTGAGTGCACACACACAGCACTGAGATATTAACAAAAGAGCCTCTAAATAATTTAAGTAGACAAACAGTTGCAGGTGCAAATGTGTCACTGATTGAAATAGCTGGCTTGTCCAACACTCCTGTAGCTTAGTTCACACTTACAACTGGCTTAGCCAACACTTGTTACTCACACGAGGGGTGATACCCTGGTTCCATTCAAGACAATGGAATTTTGTCATTGACTTCAGGGAGACCAAGATTTGACCCACGGTGTGTACAGGGGCACAAGGCACTACATAATAATAAATATTTCACCTGAAAATTCTTCATGCTTTTTGTTTCAAAATAAATATTTTATCTCCATTTCCTTTTTTAAGGTATTTTTGGGAGCTAGTTACATTGTCTTTTCTCTTCCAGGACTTCTAGTTCCCTGCCATTCTTGAACTCAGCTTCATCCTCCAACGCAGTTGTTTTCTCCCTTCCTACTTCCATCTATTTCTAAGCAAACTCCTACAACTTACTTGGATTTTTACTACCATCACCAAAAAGTCTCTAGTGTTCTCAATTGTCTAGGTCGTGACTATTTTGCTTGGGCTAGAAAAGCTAGGGGAGAAAAAAAATACTGCAAACCATAACTGCAAACCATAATTGAAACAAAACAAAAGCATACATCACCCTCTGGCAATGAATGCACCAGAGTAGCCTCTCTGAGTCACGCTTCGTGACTGATTACATTATACGGTGCCCAAAGTCACTAAGCTAAGCTTCCAAGAGGAATTTTTGGATTCTCAGCTGCTCCAATAAGTAGGGTTACAAATTCCATGTGTGGATAATTGCAACTGTAGCTTTATGGGTCTCATTTCTAAAATGTTTCAAACTGTTAGTGCAACTGTAGCTTACTGCCTTGTAGAGAAAAAGCTTGTTCTTTTCACCTCTGCAGTAATCTTAGCTACTAAAAACCCTCAATCACATAAAACATGTGCGTGTATGAGCTGTAATATCCTGCTTGCAAAATAAATGACACAGGGGCTTTCATACTCACTGTTGTTCATTTTTATATGTAAACCATATGAAACCTCTCTGCTTTAATTTAAATGCTAAATGGATTTAAATGAATTTTAACTCAAGTTAGCTACCTCAAGGTAGAATGCTAGCAGTGACAAGGCGCAGGTACTCTTTACTTTGATGTGGCTAGTTGAGGTTAACCCTATACCTCCCACCTGCAGTTGACCTTGACTAGCTACATCAAGATAAAAATTACCCGTGCCGTGTGTCCACTAGCATTCTACATCGAGAGAGCGATCTCAATGTAAAATACACCTTTTTTTTTCCTGTGAAGACATAGCCCATCAGAGGTTCATGAGCCAGAGTTTGGGACTTACATTAACAGACCCTCCTTTTCATGGTGACAACAGGGCACCTCTCATGGTGGGCAAACACTATAAAGATCAAAACCAAGTTGGTAACAGTCCTGGAGTGTGACAACTACACAGATTGCTGAGTTTTTTTATACTCATGCAGAAAGGGAGTTTTCTCTCTCGTTAAACTGAATGGATGAGATTCGTTGGCATCTCTGCACAGTACAGGTGCATGTACCTGGGCAAAGAGTTTGAAATTCACAAGGGTTCTATGAACCACTGTAGTCCCACTTCCCCATACTGAATAGCAGCCTTTGTCCTGAAGCTGTATCCAAATAACTACATACACAGGGCCAAATACTGATACTCTTACTAATATTTAATAGAACCTTACCCCCACAAGAAGTCCCAGTGAAATCAATCGATCTACTCAAGAAGTAAATTGCTACTCGCCATGAATAAGGTCAGAGTCTGGCCTTCAAGCTATGCCCTTGTATACTTTATAAACACAGTCAGATCTCAGATTGTCCTCGTGGGAGCAAATTATACCATTCCTTGTAACTTAATAAGGATTCAAGCCAGAGAAGAGCATAATTGCTGCTGGAGTACTATGTAGCAGGATCAGACAAAAGCTGCATTCCATACAGTGGAAATCTGCAGCAATCCCCAGATGTCCTCTGTTTAGTTTTAAAACATTTACAGACATTCTTGAGTAGCACATTAACGGGACTCCTCTCGAACCTGGTTTAGTATATGTCTCTAATTCATGCTTCTTTGGCTGTTCCCATCTATGCATAGATCCCTCTGCTGAAATGGAGAACAGTTAAAGTCTTTTGTACTCTCTCCAATTTCATTGTTACAGTCATGTAATCACCTACTATGTATAGTAACATCAGGATTTACAAGGACACTTTCTTTCCCATCTCCCCCAAGTCAAACAAATTCTTCCATGAAAGATTTTGCTTTGTCACATTGAAATTGGGCTTTAGACATTTCCACTGTTAATCATTTGGAATCCACTTCAAGGGGAGCTGAACCTTTGCTCATCAGCCCACTTCAATACCTGACAGATGCATTCAGCATGTGATGTCAACTCTGTTAAATATGCTGTTTAAATGAAAGAACTGCTTTGCTGTAAAAGACATGAGCCAAGGGGAAAATACAAATACTCAAAAGTCCTGAGGAGGGTGCAACTGGAAGTGGCAATGGCCATACTCTTTGGAAGCTGCCGATGAAAGTCAGTGACTCCACAGTCTATGGCAAAGTAGGTTAAAAAAATGAAGAGAACCTGTCTCCAAAGTGGACATCTACAAAATTCTGCCCAAAGTTTTGCATTGCCAGATGGGCTGGGATTGGAATCCTAGGAACGAGCCCTCTCAAGCTCTGAGGAAGTTCAGATCTGCACTAGCAGATCCAAACCCTTCCTCGAGCTATAGAGATTTTTGGATTGGGATATAGAGGCTCACTTCCCAGCTCAGCACCCCTCTCTAAAGCACAAGGAGATGAGAAGGGGTATTCCAGGACATCTGTCTCATTTTGAGTCAATGAGCAGCTGAAATCAACCAAGGAGAAAAGTCCTGAAGCAGACTCCAGCGACCACAAGGCAGCCAGTAACAGAATTCACTGTTACTGAAATCAGCATCACTGGTGTCTCAGTCCAAGTGAGTGCACAGCAAAACGTGGGCATGAAATCAGTCAGCTGATGGGTTCTCCAGCTGCTGACAAAAAACACAGAGGCAAATCCTACCAAGCTTCCACTGAAAGCCCCTTCAGTGGAACAGGTGCAAAGGTGGGGGCAGCACATTAGGGGTCTGTGGCAGAGGTGGGGAGAAAGGATGTGACACTTCACACATCCTCAGATACTCACTCCTGCATGATAATTATTTCAGCAGAAGTAACCTCCACGGAAGGGCTGCGGCACCTCTCCATGCCTGATGGGGATGGGACTCCTCCACTTCCACCTTCCATGCATCTGCTAAGTGCCCAGCCCAGGAGTTGGACTGAGGATCTGATCCATAACAAATGCAGAGTGGCATGCAGTCACCAGCTCCCAACTTTATTAAGGAACCTTATGCTATCACAGATGGCTTATGAGTTTTCCCTGAGCGAGGGCTGCAGCAGCAGGCACTCTGTAGAGAGTGCACAATGTATAATGTTCCCTTTAGGGTACCGAGTGCAGTTGAGAAGAACAAAGAATTTACCATGCTGTTTTATTCTTAGCAGCTTTTCACTGTCATTTTTTAAAAGCTAACTAGGCCAGAATAGACTGAACTGGAGCCCGGGCTCTTCTGTGCTAGCCAGTATGTGGGCAGTGTCCTCTCCATCACATTGCCAGGATAGGCTGCCAGAGCAGGATTCCTCTGCCCCCTTTTGCCTAATTCACCTTCCCTCAGATTCAATTCTGTCCTTTGAAGCGCCCAACTCAGCAAGCCACCACAGAGTACAGCACACGGCATCCAACCCTTCATTCTGCCCTGAGTCCTGTGAGCGTGCATCACTGTGTATCTTGTAAGATCATTTGCTTTCATACATACATGGGAGCTCATTTTACCAGTTAGCTGGCAATGTGCATGCAGAACCGACACTATATACAGCAACAGCCCAGGCCCTATGGTCCTGCCACCTCCCTATCCCTGCCACCTTCATTGCATCCTTCCGCACCAACCATAAAATATGTCCTCAAGTGAGCAGGGTAAATGTAATAACTTTACCTGATCCTGCAGCTTTTGAAACATTAGTGGGTGAGGTTCTTCCAATATTGTCTCATTCAAACGGGATTGCCCTTCAACATTGACTTGGCAGGAAGCTTTACTGGACAGGAAAGTCATGTAAATTTCTTTAGCTTTTTCTTGCATCTGTGAAAGGTCAAATATTTACAATGGGAACATGTAACTTTGCCAGAGTCCTCCTTCAAGTCATGCTAACAGCATGGGAGATGCCTCTATCAGGGGCAACATCTTAGAAATAAGATATTTAGTCAAAAGAAAGAAAGTGTGCAGTAAGTCAGTTTTTTCATGTACATTCTGGCTGGGATTTCCAAAGGATCACAAGGGAGTTAGTTACCCAGATCATATTTGGGGACCTAACTCCCTTATGTTCCTTTGACTATCCCAGCTCCTGACTTCTGTTCTGAAATGTTTATGATTAAATACAAAGGACTTGATTCTCCTCTCACTTACACAGGTGTGAATCAGGAATAAAACAGGCAGGAGAGGAGAATCAGGCCCCAGAATGCTACATCATGCAGTAAATTCGCTTTCCTCTTTTGTATTGTAGAAACAACCAGGCAAAGAGAGAAACCAGACAGCAATCATATACTTGTGGCCACACTATATCTAATAGTGACATATACATCATTTTATTCATCATTTAGGAAAGAGATACTCAAAGAAAGGCCCAATCCTGAAACATGCTGAGTGTTCACTGACTTTAATGGGAGCGGACAGAGCTCAGCACTTCATTCAAGAAGTCAGTACCTTGTAATTATCAGGCCCTGATCATGCAATTATGTAACTGCACAGACAGGGCTTATCACTGTAGCTGAAGAGGTTAGGTGTGGCTTATTTGAGGTAATTTATTTTTCACTGTTTGCTCTGACAGCAACATATGTTCTGTTTCAGTGGCCTTCTCTTCATAAAGTAGGAATAATAATGATAATGCTTAGACTCATACAGCACTCTTCAACTTCAAAGCACTTTATTAAGGACCCCAATCCTGCTCCCACTGAAATCAATTACAAAACTCTCCTTGCTTAGGAAGTTCATGGAAGCAGATAAAAGAATGAGCACAGTGGGAGACTATATTTATTTTAAAGCCATCTGAGATGTAAATCTCAAACTGGTGTTCTAAATTTTTCATGCTTGGAGCTGCATACCAGCAGACACTAGAAGATAATTAGCAATGGGTAACCATAAATATTCTGTATTGTATATTTAATGAGGAACAGTATTCATAGAGCAGCACAAGCCAGAAGACTGCATCTGTGATGGGAAGTGAGACTGAAGAGGAAAGCACTTAAACCGTTGGCCAGGAACAAATCACAGGAATACTTTTATGTTTTACAGTTCAGAATAGACATGTGGGGATAATTACAAACAAACAAACACCTATACACGTCTGACTATCTTAGTGTATTCCTAAGGTCTAAAGAATTAACCCTCTCACAGCTGATAGCACGCACATGTTGTGCGGCAGCATTTCTTTTTAAAAGAGAATATTCATTCAGGAGCAGGAAACATCAGGATATAACAGATACAGTAGCTCATACTGAAGGAGTATTTTTGGGCGCCATACTGCCTAGGGCTGTGATCTTTGTCAATTTCACACTAAAGAGGGTAGGGTCACTCAGGCCTGCTCTCCATGCATCTGAAGAAGTGGGTTTTTTACCCACAAAAGCTTATGCCCAAATAAATCTGTTAGTTTTTAAGGTGCCACTGGACTCCTTGTTGCTTTTATTGATATAACTATGTCCATTAGATGTGTTTTTTTAACCAATACAATTATATTGATATAAACACTACTCGAAATGCAGTTATACTGGTATAAAGGTGCCTTTTACGAGGATAACTTATTTCACTTCCTCAACCAGAATAAGCTATACCAATATAAGCACTTTTATATCAGTAAAACTTCATCCACACTGGGGCAGGGAGGGTAGGTAACTTTAATTATATCGGTATAGTTAAAGCAGCAACATTTTCTAATGTAGAGGAGCCTTCAAGGCAGGGGTAGTCAATTATTTTTTATCAAAGTCCAAATTTCTTAGTCAAGGTATAGTCAAGGTTCAGACTCCGGAGAAAATAATAATAAGAAATAACAATAATGGTGATAATAAGTAAATAAAAAGATTGCAGAGTCCATTGAAAAGTGTCTGGTGATCCGGATTTGACCCATGGTCCGCCTATTGACGACCCCCTGCTTCAGGGTATACCTACACTGCAGCTGGGAGGTGTGATTCCCAGCGCGAGTAGACAGATTCATGCTACCTTCACTTGAGCTAGTGCACTAAAATGGCAGTGTGGATGTTGTAGCACAGGCAGCAATCCAGGCTAGCCACCCAAGTCCAAGGTCACCTGACTCCCTGGATCCCAGCTTAGGTGGCTAGCCCAACTGCAACACCTACACTGCTATTTTTAGCATGCCAGCTCAAGTGAAGCTACTGTGAGTCTGTCTATCCGGGCTGAGAATCACAGCACCCAGCTGCAGACATGCCCTCAGAGACCTTCCAGGAAAACCCACTGCTGAGCAGGAAGAAAGGAAGCGATGTCAGTGATTCAGTAGATGGCACTCTTCCTTCCTTCTGTGTCAGCTGGGTGATAAAAAAGGACTGTGTTTTCTTATAAATAAGATTTAAAACTGAGATCTTACTCATGTGTGGTCATTAAAGATCCCTTGGAACTTTTCATTAGTATACATGTGCTCGCCCCACTGTCCTGGCCAAATTCCAATTTGGACAATAAGGTTCTGTCTACAGAAATCCCCCTTGCTGTTTCAAATGGATATAATATTCCTCTTTACTTCCTTTCCCAGAGTCAAGTTCTGCTCTCAGACACATGAACGATTCCCAGAAGAAATAACTGGGGAACCCCAGATGTTCATCAGAAGCTAGACTCTGGTATTTAAACTGTTATTTAGCATTGCTGAGCTCTGTTTAACCATTGGCACGTTCCAGCCTAGAAGTGGCAGCAGAGATTCCTGAACATACGAAGGTTGCAAGGTGCTTTGAGACCCTTTGAAATGAAAGGTGCTATATTGAAATGAAAGGTGCTATATATATTTCTGCTACCATATGCAACAGGAGAATCTTCACTGTAGCATTTTGCTAAATTTTCCCTGGTTTAAACCAAAATAAGAGTGTCCACACAGCCTTCTGTGCCTGTTTAAACTGGTTTAAAAATGACATCATAAGTTAAATCAGTGCAGGTGTGTGTAGAGAAGCCATCGGAGAAGACAAATATGTAAAATGTGGTGGGAGATGACTTTAATAAATTTTGAATACACAGACGTAGAAAAATAGGGACAAAAGACTTCGGCGGCTAAGGAAGGAAAGAGCAGGAAAGTCTCATTCTTTGAATTTTTTGAACAGATGTGGGACTGATCCGAAGCCCATGGGAGCCTTTCCCCTTCTCACTAATGGGCTTTGGATCCGGCCCTATAAGAGTGTGAACCGGACTTCTGAATTTATAATGAAAACTACTGCCCCAGGGGTAGAGAATGCAAGGTACCATCCTGCCACGTCAGGCATTTTAATCCATATGAAGGAGCAGAGCAGGCTAGCAGTTAAAGCCCTAGGCTGAATGCCAGGAGTCCTGTTCCTGGTTCTGCCACCAGCTTGTTGTGTTCTCGTCGAACTTTAACGTTGTAAGCAAGTGGCACTTATTTGCAACTCTAATTCTGTCCTAAACGTTTTTGCCTGTGAATAGCATTTGTTGTGAGAGAAAACACTGCAAATTATACAGGGCCAAATTATGGCTGCTCCAGTGTGTGTGGCGGGGCACTAGAAGAGGAAGGCAAAAGACACTGTTGTGCACTAATTTAGCAGCTGGCATCCTTCAGGTAGAGGATAGGAGGCTCCAGAGTTGCCAGCTAGACACACTGTCCTTGCCCACTAGACACACTGATAAGAGTAGGCAAGGTGACGATGCAGGAGCATACATAGTATGTGTCATAGATGGTAGTAACTGTTGCTCGTGAGCATACTTTCCACAGTACGCCTGGAGGTACCATGCCAGCTCCTGGTCTCTGCAGGCATAATGTCTCCAGTAGCTGTTGCTAGTAAGGCCTCCTTGGGTAAGAGACAATAGTCTGCAAGTGTGTTTAAAAAAAAAAAAAAAAAAAACACAGCAGGAGGGACAAGATTTTATCCTCCACTGAAGAAGCAAGCTGATGGTGTGGCTGTCTCGTGAAAAGAGGGTCACAGCCCGACACTAAAGCACTGATCTGCAATATTTTATTAGACATGAGAGTATCTTGTTAATTAAACCTAAGCTCTAGAATGCATGTTATGATTTTATTTCATATGGAACAATTTATTTCCAATAGTTCTACTTACTGTTACTTGAATCTGTGTGCCTTGTTAAATAACCCTATGTTTGTTTTCACTGTAAACACACCACAGCCTACGGCTAGCCTACAGCCTATGTCGGCATAACTTATGTCACAAAGGGGTGTGAATAAACAACCCCTGAATGACATATGTTACACCGACATAAGCACTTGTATGCACAGTGCTATGTCGGCGAGAGCGCTTCTCCCACCAACATAGCTTCTGCCCTCTCTCCCATCAGCTTAGAGCGTCTTCACCAGACACGCTGTAGCGGCACAGCTGTGGCCCTACAGCACTGTATGTGTACACATACCCTAAGTGCTGTGTGTTAAGCGGAGTGGTGATCTGAGGGGAACTGGTAAACTGGGTGTACTGCTTCTTGGAAGCAGCAAATCTGTGAATACTGTGATTGTCTACTGGACCAAGGCCTTGACACTCCAGGGAGGCACTCGGAGGGCTCAGGGTTGGAGTGGGCCTATTGTTAACCTGCAGAGTGACAGTGAGGGCCCCAGCAGACACAGACAAGGCCTCCTCACACTAAGGGCACATTGTTGCAAGGTGCCTCACAACCCTGGGTATCTCTGGGAAGCATCACATTAGCATAATATACAAATTAACTCCCTCATTGATGTAGTATTACAGTGATTGCTGCAGAAATCACTTTCAGGAGACAAATTAGTGTTTCATGCTATAATAAATACTGTACAGAATGATTTCTATCTTTAAAGTTTCTGTTTAATTCTGTAAAGGAGATAGATAGATAGATAGATTGATTGATCTGCAATAACTTTTAAACCCTACTGCAAATCCATAATGTATTATAATTCTTCTAGCCTCCAGAAGCTTTGTTAGTGTTAGACTGCTGACTGCATATATTGCATAAAGACTGGTACTGAATAATTGAAGGTAAATGGGAACTAGTTAATCATTGTCCATTCAATATGGCAATTCATCTGAGGATTCATTGCACTATTATCTCTGTATGTCTGTTTACCATTTCCTGTGTCTGTGTGCACAATCCTAAAATAGAAACAATGAAAAAACTATGCAGATTATTTTATAAAGGAAAAAAGTGTCATCATCCCACTGCAAAATCCTACAGAAGGACTTTTCATGCAGTATCCATCTTAGAATACAATTTGGTACCTGTTTAAGCAACAGTGGAGGCTACCTAACTCCTGAGCAGGGCCTGGGCCACTGTGCATCATACAGACAGAAAACAGCTAGCCTGTGTGAAGAAAAATATACTCCCTATTTGCGAACCAGCTGCAATGCCAGATCCACATCCACCAGTGAAGAAAGTAAGTTCTCTTGGCAGAAGAGGGAAGGGAACAGGCATATCTAGACACCAGGTGTTACACACTGCACATACCATACCAAGGTGATACTGTGCACAGTGGGTTACTTTCAGCACTGATTTGTAATAACAAGGACCAAACAAGTGCTATGTGTAATGGCTTTTGTGCCAAGGCTAAATTAGGCCCCGTGAGTCTTGTCTTGCAATTAGCATGTTGAGGTGAAGACAGTGCAGAGACAGCTTCTCAACCATGTGGACAACAGCCAGGCAGAATGCTGCCACTTGTGTTAGGAGGGCTTGAAGTGAGAGCTAATGAATGTACCCAGTGCCAGTCTATCTAACTTAAAACAGCTGCCATCATGGTAGTATCTGAGTGGCTCCCACATATTCATAGCTTTCAAGCCCTGAGGGAACCATTGTGATCATCTAGTCTGGTCTCCTGTATAACACAGAGAACTTCCCCAAAATAATTCCTAGAGCAGATCTGTTAGAAACACAACCAATCGTTATTTCAAAATTGTCAGTAATGGAGACTCCACCACGACCCCTGCTAAATTGTTCCAATGGTTAATTATTCTCACTATCAAAAATGTACACCTTATTTCCAGTCTGAATTTGTCTAGTTTCAACGTACAGTGTTATATCTTTCCGAAAGACTGAAGAGTCCGTTATTCAATATTTGTTCCCCATGTAAGTACTTATAAACTGTAATCAAATCACTCCTTAACCTTCTCTTTGTTAAGCTAAATAGATGGAGCTCTTTGAGTCTATGGCTAGGTATGTTTTCTTATCCTTTAATCATTCCGATTGCTCTTCTCTGAACCCTCTCCAATTTATCAACTTCCTTCTTGAATTGTGGACCCTAGAACTAACTGGACATGGTAAAACAGCAGCAGTTGTACCAGTGCCAGACGAAGAGGTAAAATAACCTGTCTACTCCTTCTTGAGATTCTCCTGTTTATGCATCCTTCCTGGGTCAGCATTAGCTCTTTTCATCATGGTGTCACATTGAGAGCTCATGTTCAGCTCATTATCCACCACCACCTCCAAATCTTTCTCAGCATCACTGCTTCCCAGGATAGCGTCCCCCATCCTGTAAGTCTGACCTACATTCTTTGTTCCTAGATGAATACATTTAGCCATATTAAACTGCATATTGTTTGGTTGCAACCAGTTTGCTAAGTGATCCAGATCACGCTGAATCAGTGACCTGTCCTCTTCATTATTTGCCTCTCCCCCTATTTTTGTATCATCTGCAAACTTTATCAGTGATTATTTTATGTTTTCTTCCAGGTCATTGATAAAAATGTTAAATAGCGTAGGGCCAAAAACTAATACCCGTGGACCCCACTGGAAACACACCTACCTGATGAAAAGTCTCTTTTTACAGTTAAATTTTGAGTCCTATCAGTCACTTTTTAATCCATTTAACATGTACCGTGTTAATTTTATATTAGTCTAGTTTTTTAATCAAAATGTTGTGCAGTACTAGGTCAAATTCTTTGCAGAAGTCTAAATATAACATCAACACTATTACTTTAACAAACTTATAATCTCATCAAAGAAAGATATCAAGTTAGTTTGATAGGATCTATTTTCCATAAACCCATGTTGATTTGCATTAATTACATTGCCCTCCTTTAATTCTTTATTAATCCAGTCCCATATCAACCACTCCATTATCTTGGCCAGGCTAACAGGCATATAATTACCACGGTCATCCCACTGACTCTTTTTAAAAATTAGCACAACATTAGTTTTTTCCCAGTCTTCTGGAACTTCCCCAGTGCTCCAAGACTTATTGAAGATCAACATTAATGATCCAGAAAGCTCTTGGATGCAAGTTTTTGGGACCTTCTGATTTTAAAATGTCAAACTTTAGTAGCTTGTTTCACATCCTCCAGAGATACTAGCAGAATGGAAAGAGTGTTATCATCACCATATGATGAGACGATATCATCTGTTTTTCCCCAAATACAGAACAGAAATATTTAAAATAGAAACAACAATCATTCCCTCCTCGTCCCAATCTCTCTCCTTTCCAGACTGTAGGAAAAACAGCCTGATTAGTTGTTTCTGTTTTGAGTATGTCCATCTATATGTGTATGCATAGACCTTACTGAGGGAAAACCAAGCCCAAGACATTACTTCTGTGTAGTTCTAGGTCTGTTGTTGAGTTGGTTGAAAAATGTGTTTCCTTTGCTGCAGAAATTTTTTTGGAAGAAATTTGAATACTGAAAAATGTTTCGGTTTTCAATTGTTCATTTTTTCTTTTTATGACAAATCAAAATTTCCTGTGGAAAGCAGACATAAGAACAGGTCCATCTAGTACCCTGTATTCCAACAGTGGCCAGTGCCAGGTGCCCCAGAGGGAATGAACAAAACAGGTAATCATCAAGTGATCCATCCCCTATCACCCATTCCCAGCTTCTGGCAAACAGAAACACTTTTCACAAAAAAATTAATTTTGCTGAAAACCCAATTTTCCACTAAAAAACAGTTCCAAGGGAAAATTTTCAACCAGACTTGATCTACACAGTCATTCCTGTGTCTTGTGGGAGCAAACATCATAATCTAGATCCAACCTTGACTTACACCTGCAAGACTCCCTCTGAAGGCTAACAATTTCATGGTACCAAGGGTACCATGGGGATGAGACCTGTGTCCCCATTCCCTCCTATTTCTGATGGTTCCCAGCACACTGGGGAGTGTACAATGCACCTTTCTAGAGCAGGTGTAAAGAGTTCTTCTCAGCAAACTCCCTAGCGCTATCTCCCTGCAGAGTACCATCACTTGGACTATCCAGCTGCAAAGTGCTCGTCCAGCAACAAAGGCCATAATTTAGCCCTTGATGTCCACATAGAAAGTCTAAAGCTGGGATTCTCAAAGAGGCCTAGGGGAATTAGTCACCCAGCTCCCACTGACATTCAATAGGATTTTGGCATCTAACTTCCTTTGGACGTCTCAGCCTAAAACATTAATCAAATTACATGTTTTAATTGTCGAAACATTCTCCAATATTTACAGGAGCAAACAAACAGAAACCCAGTACACATTTCAGGCCTGATTCCACATAACATGATTCTGATCCCGCAATCAGAAAATGCAATTAGACCCCTGTGCTCATGTGAATCCAATTGCAGGACTGGCACCCATGCAGCAGAAAGAGGTCATGATTACAGCTGACCAAAAAATATTCAACAGAACAGTTTTCTGTCAAAAATGCAATTCAGTCAAAATCTAAACAAATCACAGGAATATGCTGATTTTGAAGAAATTTTTGAGGGGGAAAAGTCTAAATAAATGATTTCCACTGTTTTAGTTCCATAATGTCAAAACATTTCATTTTGATACAGTAAAAATGTTTCAACTTTCTTGTTTTGATTCATTTTATTTAAATTTGTATATGGTAAAATAATTAATTACATGTATTACATATAAAATATTAAATATATTATAATACAGTATATATTGTAAAGTTACACCATTATTGAAACAAAACATGTTTAGCTTTATCAAAGAACAATGATTAGACATTATCAAAACAAAACATTTCAGTGTTTCCAAACTGAATTTTTTTGGAATTTTGGTTTCACAGGAAATAGCAATTTTGGCTTTTCATTCTGATGCAGAATAAAATTTGTTTACTACAACTATCTCTAGTTTTGATGATTTCTGATACATTCCTTCAATATATTTGTTTGCACGTACATGAAATGCAGCTGAATAACTACGTAAGTAGGAGACAGGTTATATCCCCTAATGCTACCATGGAATCTTTGTTGATAGGTAAAGTTTAATTTTGAAGGAAATACCTGTTTCTTGTCTTGCATTTTCTTAAATTCTTCACATGCTAACCAGAACAAAACATTTTCTTCACTAAATTCTTTCTTTAAAAATTCCTGGGGGGAAAAAAAAAAGTAAAATGTTAGGATCTGATTTTTCAGATGTCTGTTTCCCCTCCCACTATTAGTCTGTAGAAACTAGATGCTCTTCGGGCCCAGGATTGTCTTTTATTATTTTTTGTACAGCACAAAATGGGGCCACCACTTGGGAAGCAACAGGTGCTACTGGACTATAAATAAACAACATATTCAATGCTTTAAAAAATACAATCCATAAGAACTAGCCTAGCTAAATTCTAGTCTTAAATTCTGTCAGCCAGCTAATGAGAGGAATGTATCTATCATCATTAAATAACTTGAGCAATTTAAATTTGTTACTCAGAAAGAACACAGGAAATACACACACTCAGTAGTAATAAGTATAAAGATCTGTTTTAATGAGCTCCATAGATCACTTGGGATTCTAGTCTACTTTCATTTGACATTCTTTACCGGCAAAAACTGCAAATGAAACTGCTTCTAAACATGATCATCAGTAACAATAAATTATCTTAAAGTAAATTAAATCAAAAGATGTATCTGCACTCTCCAGGCAGTGTTTAAACAAACCACATTCCTCCTAAAGCGAAGCATTTTTTAAAATGGAAAAAATATATATATTTAACATGTGTATAAAAACAACGACTGAAATATTTATAGTTCTGGGATGTTCAGTTTTCACTGTCAAATGTGAAAAAAGAAAGATTAAATTATTTGCTGGTACCAGGAATTCTAAAAGCATTTGGATCAGTCTAGTAATAGTAGTAGCACTTTCCAGAGTGGTCTTGTATAAAATCACTTCACCCCAGCCTCTGGGTTTGATTGTGCAAATCATTACTCAAGCAAATAGTTTTTATTTATGCAAATAGTTACACTGATTACTAGCATGATAAAAGGGTTGCAAGACTGAGGGCTGATGGGCCACCCCCAACATACTTGAGTCACAATCCTGCATTGTGATCTGTGTGGGCAGACTGCTGCTCCCACATGGAGCCCCACTGAAATTAAAGGAGCTCTGCTCAGTTCACCTGCCTGGGTCACAATGCAGGATCGGGCCGTTACTCTTGCTCAGTTGCAGTCATTGGAATAATTTATATGGATAAGGGTTACAGGATCAGGCCCCAGTAGTGGATATTACATGACAGGAGACAGTAATATTTCAGAAAAGACCAAGTTTCCTTCTGCTCCATTATTTAGCCCACTGTGGCTTTCTAACCCTTACTCCTGTCGTACCCATGACATTGCCTGTCATCTGTTCTCTGGTTAGAAAGGTGCAACCAAGCTTTTCCCCTGTACCCAAGGATAGGCTGTTGGCAGAGGATACCATCTGAGACGCATAGCAAATGCCCCAACTCAACTGTTCTGTCACCAATGCTTAATTCACACATCTAGTTATATACAAATGTATACCCTTATGCCATTGGTACACCACCATTATTTAATGCGGATACATATTAAGCTTCAAATGCTGTTTAAAGTCTATGCAAACATTAATAGTTAAGATAGCAACCCTAAATCGTTTCACTCCTTCTGGATCTTCTAGGAGGTTCTCTAGTGACGTAGTCCATCTTGAGGTTCCTTTTAGGGTTTGTTGGCTGCTGCCTGGTTTGCCATCACTGTCATTTATCTCTGAAAAATAAATACACCAGCTTTAAAATAATGAATAGTCTCACATGCATTTCTCTGATCCCATCACTACCCTCCTCAACACCTTCAAGTCATAGCTGCTTTCTTAAAAGGAGATGTGATCGCACTGAAAAGAAACATGTATTTTTCCATTCTGCATCGTCTCTAAGAGCTTGTCTTCGCTGCTACAGTTTGCTCAGAGTTAGTACACTCATAGAATATCAGGGTTGGAAGGGACCTCAGGAGGACATCTAGTCCAACCCCCAGACAGATTTTTGCCCCAAGATCCCTAAATAGTCCCCTCAAGGATTAAACTCACAACCCTGGGTTTAGCAGACCAATGCTCAAACCAGTTACTCCACTCGAACTAACCTTGTTCAAGTGGAGCGACCACACTGCAAAACACCACTCAGGCTACAAAGAGCAATTTGATTAGCAGCTGATGCGCTCTTGTAACTCCTGCTGCTGCATCCCCACAGCATTACAAGTTCAAGCATCAGCAGCACTCAAGCTTCAACCCACCCTGACAGCCCAGTTAATGAGCTAGAATAGAAATTGTTGTGTGCGGATAGAGGTTGGGGTTGGGGTTGGGGGTAAAACCTCAAGCTAACCCTGCAGTGAAGGGAAAGCCTAAGAAATGTAAAAGCTGCTTTATAGTCAGGGAACTCAAGAGCGGATAATGTCACTGTCTTATCTGAGTTAATTTGCCTTATGGACATGGAACATTACTACCAGAGCATCAGCTGTAAAAGGGCTGCGAGCTTGTTTCTGGCACTGTCGGTGCTATTGGCTGCTTTAGATCACCCACACCGAAGTTATGAGACAAATCTTGGTAAGCTGCCTAGATGAGATTTCTTTTAGAAATTAACACTCTGAGGACAGAGTGGGGGCCCCAGATGGAGAAAGAAAAGCGATGCTTTGTTTAGGAGGAGATGAGGCCTACAAATCAAACCATGTTACTGGAAGGGCAGCTAGACAGGTAGTGGAATGGTCTCGTGCAGTCTTGGAGTACACATACTGTTGGGCAGTTTACTTTTGATTTTCTTAAGTCAACTGGAGTTTTGCCTGAATAAAGAGTGCAGGGTTGTATCTGACTAATACACCAGCCAGCATTCTCACAAATGTTCCGAAGTCTGAGGAGAAGGAAGAGATGGTCTAACTGCTGAATCTACATCTGACTGACTAACAAGAGTTAGTTTATTAAACCGTAGGCTGCTGAAGCCAGATAGAAACAGATTCTTCACTGGCTACCATTCTGCAGTCCTTCTTCTTGGAAGGGCTCCAAGTATTTTACTGCTGAATTGAAAAGCTTTAAAATAAACACACACACAGTGTGATCTTCCATTCGCTGCATGCCCAAAACTTCCAATAAAGACAGTGGGAGTCTTGGCCATTCAGGGTCAGGTCTAAAACCCTATCCAAGATTGCTAGACATTATAAGACTGGGAGTCTAATTACACATTCCTTGCACACTCAAAACCCCACTGTAATCAATAACGCTCTTACTTAGGTCACCTTATTAATAATAAATACAAAAGGGCATTTGTAATTGAAAGCTATGCAAGTAGCGACCAATCCTGCTCACTTTTCTCACCAGAGTAGTCCATTGAAGTCAATGGGACTATTCATGTAAGGCATTTGAACAGGATCAGACCCCTATTCTATTAACAGTTTGGTATCTCATTTCTATTTATTGGCATGTTTATTTTTATAAGTCCTTCATTTCACCTTAACAAAGCCACTGTTCAAAAATATGGATCTTCTCAATACATATTTGGACCCAGGTTAGGGCTCCTCCTCAAGTGTGGAGCTAAAACTATTATAGCAGTTGTCCAAAAAGAAAAGAAGAAGAAGAAAATGAAAAAGCAAGATGTATACAGAGTAGAGAGTCAAACATCAGCAGATAGCTAGAATGATAAATGCCAAGACTGAAAACCTATGGAAAACTGGCATTCCAGAAAAGCCTATTATGCTAAGTGGCTTTTGGTTGTGGGAGGCTTTTTTGAGGTCTTTTGACGAGTTCTCTCTGATAACAGTCAGATGGACATCTTTCATAGGAGTTTCCCTTTCCATGGGGAATAAAACTCTGCAAGAGGGTCAAGGCATCTAAAGTTGCACAGAGTCCATTCACGTATTGCTGCGTAAGGAGGAGAGACCCACCCTCATGCACCAAATCAATCAAATTTAAAGAGAATAAAAGGAGGATATTTTAAATTAACGAAGCAAGTGGCACACATACTAAGAGTATACTATAATATACAAGCCATGTCATTAGCATGTCCCTCCTTCACCGGTTGTGATCTCTCTTTTTGTCATCTCTAAGTAAGCCCCCAATCCTGCATTTCTTTCATAGAGATGCAGAAGTCCATGCATAAGAAGGATCTGGACCTTGTAACCTCTTCAGACCAGGACTGTAACTTATTTGTCTGTAAAGCACCAGGAACATCTATGATGTTGTACATATAAATAAAAAGAAAAAAAGGTTTCCCCTGAGATGAACTGTGGTCTAGTGGTGAAAGCACAGGACTGGGAATCAGAACATTTAGATTGTTTCCTGGCAGCTGCCACTGACTTGATGTGTGAACTTGAACAAGGCACTTTAACTTCTCCATGCCTCAGTTTCCCCTTCTGGGAAATGGAAATAATAATACTTCCCTCCTCAAAAGGGAGTTGTGAGGTTTAATTAATGTCTACAAGGCATGTCGGGATCCTGGGGTAGAATGTACAAAATATTGTTACTTGTATAGAGTCAGATTCTCATGTTCTGCAAATATCCACTGTCTGTACACAGTGACCAAATCAGAATGGCAGTGTTTCCCACCCACAAGTGTAAATAACTACACAATGGGCAGAGCAGTGATGAACCAGACCTATTAGATATACTCTTTACGGGAGTTGGATTTTATGTCTAGTCTTCTTTTGCTCTACCAAGCAAAATGGACTGTAATGGTTATTCATCCATTGTTTTTTAAAAAGCATGGCAGAAGCATATAACTTGAGAGATGAGTGGCAATATGGATATTCACTTCTAAGAGGACTCTGAAGCAGACTGACTTTAGAATCCCAAGATAGACCTGTGCTTCTGTTTTTCCATGATATCTCTAGAACACTAGATGACAGACCACATTGTGGCCTGCCTTGGGGATGAGGAAGGGCAAAGATCTTCCTCCCCACCTGATGCCTCTCTGAAAGGACAGGGCACAAGGATCACACCAGTCTGGTGACACTGGCAATGCTAACTTCCCCCAAGTGGGAATGGAGTGGTGGGGCTACGGTCCGATGCAGCAGCCACCTTCCCCAACAAGCCTCGAGGGTGTGGGCAAAAAGAAATTCAAGGGAGGACCCAGCCCGCCTGGGCCAGAGAAATTCTCTAGCCAGAAAGAGCAACCGCAGCAGGCACAGACAATGTCCTCAGACTGCTTTCTACAATTTCTCTCCCCTGTGCTCACTGGCCATTCACTCCAATCCCCTCCTTCACAGTCTCTTCATTTCAGCCTTACTCTACTTACCCTCTAAGTTCCCCTGCTTTCTACCCTCCTCCTTTTCCCCTGCCCTACCCTTCAATGTCCCCTCTCCCTTCTCTTGTCTTTTCATTTAGTTATTCTCCTCCTCCTTAAACCATACCCAAAGAATTTTAAAAATGTAAATGAGATATACCCACTCCTCCATTCCCCCCACCCCTCACAAAAATACTGTGGCACTAACATGATGTTTGCAGACCACCACTGTTCACTCTGCTTGCATGTTACTTCCCTTTCCCCCTTCCCTTTGTCCTTCCTGCCTATTTTCACAGAAGCTCTTCGGTGCAGGAACGATCCAATACTGTGGTGCACAGAGTTTAGCATAATGGGGCCCCATTTTCAGATGGTCACTTCCATAATACACATAATAAATAATAGGCCCTTTCCCCTTCTACACAAGTGTAAACATTTACTCAAGGTACAAGGCCGTGGGGAAACAGGCCCCAAATACTTCTGATAATATTAGAATCGTTGTAGTTCTGTATTTCACTATATACAGTTCTAAGGAACCCCTCATCTCAGTTACTGAGCACTCACATACATATTTCTAGTATAAGAATTGTCCCCAATAGGATCATAGCTCTCCACTCTATGCACAATTGCTTAAATCCGTCTGATCAACAGGTTCATGTGTATCATACAGAGAATACTTCTTTATGTCTTAAAATAGGCAAAAGGTTTGCCTGGACCTTACTCAAGGAACTAATCTCTACATTTCTATCTATTAAAGTTCTACTGAACGGTCTTGAAAAAAATCACACTTGTAATGGAATTTATATACAATTCTTCACAACTAATTTATTTTTAGAATGTAACGGTGAAATATATTTTAGTATATGAAATATGCTCTCTGATCCTTAGTTATCCCTCTTCTTGTCATTAATAAGATCATCTTATTCCATCAGAAGCCCTGCAATTATGCTGACCTGTAGTTTACATACGAACTGCATGCTTGCCAGTGCCACCAATACCTAATATCCAAATGATAGAGTAATTCACTTATTTTTTAAACAGCAGATAGTTATGTGCACCAGTAAGAAGAATGCAAAGGAACTACAGAAAAAGGGAACTTTTCTATTTGAACTTTTGTAGAAGATAAAAATGTACAGTAGTAGATAAAGATGTAAAATAACTCTGATCTTTCTTGTTTTGGTGGAAAAAAACTCACTTATCTTTTCAACAGACAAGGAAACCAATAAGTGGAGAAAATACTATTATAAACATTCACAACATAGTTGTACACGGGACCCCACCATACAGTCTTTACCTCAACAAAACTTCCACTGACTACAGGATCACAGTGCATTTTCTTATATTATGTGCAGTGGCCAGCTGCTTGTACAAACAAAGCTAATGTTTGGCAGTTACACTAGTTGCAGCATTATTTTAGGGAACAATCCTATATTATCTGTTTTTGACCATCACAAAATACTATTACACAAGACGCAAAAACACCTTGTAAATAAATATTTTTATAAGTGATAAATGAAAAGGCAAATGTAATTTTTTAAAATGTTCTAACTACCACACTTGACACTATCAGTATCTGAAACAGCAAATATTTGTATTATACAAACAAGAAGTTCCATGCTAACATTAATTAGCAAATCAGAACTCCGGGCTCTGGACCTTGCTTTGAAAGGATAGTGTTAAAAAAAGAAGAAACCACCAAACATTAGCATTACAGGCTTACTGTTTCAAATAATAAGATGATTCAGTACCTGAGGTGAGATGTTCACACACTCCTAAGTGATTTAGCAGCACAAGTCCGTTTTGAATTTCAGTGGAAACTTGAGCACCTGTTAGATAGGCACTTTGGAAAACCCTACCCATAATTCTGAAGTGTTGCAACTACAAACATATAACAAATCTTTAATAAACTGTGACTAGCGGCAACATATCACACAGCAAAAATTCATGCATCTTACAAAACTTTGTTACATCAGCCATTTAATGCCTGTTCTTTGCTTATTCTTTTCCATATATGTTTTCTGCAAAGTTATTAACAAAAGACAGCAGACATGACCAGCTAATCAGCCAAGTATGTACCCATATAGCACCTTATAAATAGCATTTTTTCCTTTGTTCCCAGTAATTTAAACAAATAGCATCAATTCACAGAACAGTTAACAAAATTCTTCCCATTCTCCTATAAACTTATCTTGAGAGAACTTTGATTGTACCACATGCATTTGACCCTTCTTCACACAGAATCAGGCCTGGGTCCTTTGGAAAGCTGTGAATACTGACAGATGGGCTTTTTATTTTTAAAAGTGCACTTAGCCCATTGCATTTCTCTGTGATCATCAGAATGTCATTCCACTCACAAGCAACAGTCCTGAATTAATAAACCAAGTTTATGAAACAATGAGAAATTGTTCTTAACTGTTCTACTTAACAAGGGAAAATCCCCTTACTTTCCATGTATCCAAGTGCCACTTGATGAGTCCAAGAGATCAACTTTTTCTAGTAGCTGCTGTATTTTAAAGGACCTATGGGCTACAAAGAGTTGTCCTTTGCCGTTTTGGTTTGTTCAAAGTATAAGCCTTAACATCCTCTTTTGAGTGTCTCCGACAACAGATGGCAACAGGATTCTAGTTTTAACTATACGGAAGGAAATTAAAAGTATGTTCTGCATTTGTAGCATCTCTGGAAGCATTCACCAAGCACATAACTTAAAAAAAAAAAAACCTAGACTAAAAGCCACACTCAATTTTTCTTTGGAAGACTTTAATGAGGAACTTGCAAGTTCGTAATCTTATTGTACATTCCAGAAGTAATGCTGCTACCGAGGATCCTTAGTTTGTTATTTTTATCCAAATTATTTCACAGAGAATAACATAGGTTATGTTAGTTTCCTTGAGCCACTGAACCTGCTGGGTCAGTGAAATTCAGTTGTAAAATGTTCTGTATTAAAGTGCTGTAATATTCTGAAAGTGTGTCTGTAAAAATGACATTCTGGGGTTCCATGTCACTGACTTCCATATCAAATGTAAGAAGTTGGTCTTTCTAGATGACAGCTCTCCAAAGTCAACTTGGGATCTGAAAGTCAAACTAGGTTCTTTCTGGTTAGGACGTCACCACCAGTAACACAGATTATCTAATCTGAATTTAATTAAAATTTTGGTTGATGTATGAGCTACAACAGAATCCAACTCCCTCCTGTAGAGCCTCTACAATGGAAAAGACTATGCTACACCTAAATTATAGTTTCTGAATCTTGTGCTTAAAACATAACCTATCAGTTTTATATTATAGCCCCAGAAGCAAACAAAGCATTAAAAGGTGCATAAAACAGAAAAAGCTACATGGGCTGTGTCCATCTGCATCAGTGAGGGCAACCACAAATGTCAGAAGTATGTATGCCCCCCTCCCATGGACAGGTCCACAGCCATATGAATCATCAATAATGCCCTGTACTCAGTTAGTTTAAGTCTAATTAACATCATTATATTGAATATTGTAAAAATCCAGTTACACTGACATGTTTCAGATATGAAACTTGCCACCACTGCTTTTGGCCACTGCATATTTTGATTCACTTTATAAGTATTACCAAGTCCATTACATGAGAAATAGATAGCTAAAGCTATGTATTTGCTATTTTAGAACTGCACAATTGCATACTTTGAGAAATTATAGTGGACTTTTACAGTCATACTAAACCTCATAAAAAGCTGTCATTGTTCATGCATAACTCAGAGGAAAGGCAGTAAACATTCAGGTTGATACAATGAAACCATACATTCATACCTTCTTTCTATTCATCTGTATCATCCAGCTAGTTAAAGCACCTGAATGAGACGTTATCTACTTGATTTGTAGAGGTGCTGAGCACCCACAACTCCAGTTAAACTCAGTGGAGCTGTGGAGGTTCAGCACTTCTGAAACTCAGGCCCTATTTGAACCTAATGTCATTTGGCACTGTTACTTTCACTGGTGTTTGTTACAGTTTCTTATAATGTAGCCTTCCCTCTGTCACACAGCAGCTATGACTCATGTGCAGAGAGGAAAAAAAAAAGACAGTTAGCAAACCAAAGCACATCTGGAAGCTGGGCTCCGGATTCCACTTCAGCGTGCTTTATTTTTCAGACACTCTAAAAAGAAAACTCCATCCTTCCTCTTTCAGCTAAACTTCCTCTTCGTCTTGAAGCAGCTTGCGGCCGCAAGCGAGAAGTGGTTGTGTCTTCTCAACACAAAGCCAAAGCTTCCTGGGCCGAAAGCAAAGGCGCCTGCAAACTAGAAGAGTCTGGAGAGAGAGGCACCAGCACCTCTGGCTCCTGCTTTGGGTTAATCATTGGTTTAAAAAACCATCAGAGGGCAAATCCTATAATCTGGACTGAGACAAAGGTGCCGGGGGAGCTTCACCTCCAGTCTGGCCCCGGCGGCAGAAGGCTGGGGCTGATTCTGGGGGTGCTGGTTCAGGTCCCGGGGTTAGCTCGCTCTGACGCACCCCGACCGCTCTGAGCCTGGCGCCGGCATGAAGGTGCCCCCAGCACGCGGTCCCGCTCCGGACCCCGGCTCGCCCGAGCCCTCCGCGCAAAGCTCTCCTTACCTGACGGCGGCCGCTTCCTGCTGAGCCTGCTCACAGCCCGGGTGAACATCTCGGGGGCGGCTGCCCAGCTCCAGCCGGCCAGGAGCAGGAGGAGGTGCCCGCGACGGCAGCTCCCTGCGCCCCAGGAGGCGCCTCCAGTTGCGCGCCCTCTGGTCCCGCGGCGAGGGCCGGGCGCTTCCTTGCACTTCCCCAGCCAAATGAGACGGGCCTGCGGTGAGCGCCCTCCCTTCGCTGGGACACCCCTAGGAGGCGCCCCGCGTGGGCGCTCCCCGCTGCTCCTAGGAGACCTCCGGCGGGGCGCTCTCCCTGTGCCCGGCCATCCCAGGGAAGCGCCCGAGGTACGTTAGCTCTGAGCCCTCCGCCTCGGGCTGCCAGGATGATGCGCCCCCCGTGCGCTCCCTCCAGCTGCCCTAGGAGGCGCCCTGGCGCACGCGGCCCGGGCGCCCGCGCTCTGCAGCTGCCAGTCTGACTCTGGGCGCTGACTCAGGGGCTGGGCGCATCCTCCTCCCTCCACCCGCGCACAGCCGCTGCCGCCGGGCTCCCTGCGGTTAGGAGCCGCATGCGAAGCGCAGCTGCCGCCTTTTCCTCCTCCAGTTTAAAAAAAAATCAAGCCCAGCAAAGGGGCGAGCAAGGGCAGGAAAAGCACCAAGGAGCCGCCAGGGGCGTCTGCAAGCGGGGCCCCTTCCCGGCTTCCCAGCTGTGCAGCGAGCACCCACCCCTCCAGACGCCTCCCCACTCCTCCTCCAAGGAACCTGAGCTGGGTGATGGGGACCAATCAGGGATTTTTCTACACCCCTCCCAGTGGGGGTGTAACCCCCCCCCGAATTTCCCCAACACCCTCCCTCCTACCCCAGTGGTCAACTAGTTACATCAGTGTTGCCAGTGTAGTCATTGGTTGGAAATTTGAATTGAAATTGCAACACTAATACACACTTTAAAAGCAATTACAGTGTATGATAAAATACTTGTACCTGGAAAAGTATAATAGGTTTGAAAAGTATGAACACAGATTAGCGTCTTCACACAGCTGTTGTTTTTTCTGACAATGTCGGCACATTTGTTTCAGCAATCTTGGCCAACCTAATAATTTATAATTATGATTGGTAAGCAAGGTGTGAATGAGCTCTCCCCTGCCAGCTAGTGATGAGCCCGGGGAGGGGAGAAGGCTTCAGGACCAGACGGTATTTACATGAACTCACCTACTCTGCCTAGGTATCCGGCAGACAGAACTGTGTTGCCCAAGTGATCAGTTTTGGCTGGTGCTGGGTTACAAATCACTTTAGTATTGAATGTGGGGGTCATGAAATGTTGTTATTCTTATCATCTGAGTAAAAGGCAGCAGAACTGTGCTTAGACTGCCTGAATGAGGGGGTCACCCTCAATTAGGGTGACCAGACAGCAAATGTGAAAAATCGGGACAGGAGGTGGGAGGTAATAAGTGCCTATGTAAGAAAAAGACCCCAAAACCAGGACTGTCCCTATAAAATCGGGACATCTGGTCACCCTACCTTCGATGCTTAATTTTTGCCAGGGCTTGGCAGTTCATAGCCCCGGGCTTGCCACATCAGTTATGAAAGTAAAAAACTTTCTTGAGCCCTGGCACCTCTTAATTACAAATTAAGCACTGGTCACCCTCAACTGAACTTCACTCGCTAAGCAAAGGGTTTGGATGGCAGATCCCAGTGGAGGAGGGGATGGGACAGGGGTTTTGCTTGGTGGTGTGGGCTTTGCCTAAGAATCACGGGCATTATTTGATTGCCCCTCTCCCCTATTTATTAGGCTCCATAGTCTTTTTTGTTTTGTTATGGGGTCACTAGAGCTGAAATCACTAATAATCAGGTCTAAGTGCTTAGACCTGCTGCAGGACAGCTTTTCTGTGGAAAAGACAGCCCAGCCTGCACTTGCTGTGAGGTTCCCCCACTGAGCGCTGAAATCACCGAGAGCTGGGTGGAACCTCAAGAGACCAACTTGCAGAGGTCACAGTGGCAGGTGGCAGCAGAAGGTGATGGCACACGGCCATTGGCAATGGAGTGGTGGAATGAACGGTGCATGACAAACAACAGTGGCCAGAGTGAGTGGTGAGCAGCTAGAGAAACAAGTAAGGTACCTTCTCCCCCACACCCTCCCAGGGTGGGAGGTGAACTCATGCGAAAGCACCTCTGAACTCTGGGTCTTCACTGGCCAAGGACAACAACTACGAGTGGGGTGCAGTAGAGGGAGAAGCATGTTAAAAGAACATTTGTTTGTTGGACTACGTTTTAGTGACTTTGCTCCAGAATGCTAGATTTGTGACTAAGAAACTTATATAAATATACATTTCCTAGCAGGCCAAGATATTTTTTTTAAATGCATTATTTACCAAGGTCATTATCTCACATTGTTGCTATCTTGAGAGGTCGTTGTCTTGGGGAGTTTCTGTACTAAACATTTTTATTATATTATAATTAATTTTTACATATGAACATAAGAATGGACATATTGGGTCAGACCAATGGTCCATCTAGCCCCGTACCCTGTCTTCCGACAGGGGCCAGTGCCAGGTGCTTCAAAGGGAATTAACAGAACAGGACAATTATTGAGTGATCCATCCTCTGTCGTCCACTCCCAGCTTCTGGAAAGCAGAGGCTCTCAGAGCATGGTGTTGCATCTCTGCCCGTCCTGGCTAATAACCACTGATGGACCTATCCTCCATGAATTTTTCTAGTTCTTTTTTGAACTGTGTTATAGGTTTGGCCTTCACAACGTCCTCTGGCAAAAAGATCCACAGATTGACTGTGTGTTGTGTGAAGAAGTACTTCCTTTTGTTTGTTTTAAACCTGCTGCCTATTATTTACTTTCTCCACACCAGTCAAGTCATATCCTATCTTAGTCCTCTCTTTTCCAAGCTGAAAAGTCCCAGTCTTTTTAATCTCTCCTCATATGGAAACTGTTCCATACCCTTAACCATTTTAGTTTCCCTTCTCTGTACCTTTTCCAATTCCAATATATCTTTTTTGAGATGAGGCAATCAGAACTGCATGCAGTATTCAAGATGTGAGCATACTATGGATTTATATAATAAAAGTGGAGGAGCTTGGTTTGCCAGACTGATCTGCAAAGCCAATGCTGACAAACTATGTGAAAAGGCTGCAAAACACCAATCCTCTGGACTGCATCGACATGCAGAAAGCCTTATGAGCCAGTCATTGTCAAAGCCAATTTTAGAAGTACTAAACGAGGCTGTTAAAAATGCTGGAGACACAGTTTATTCAAACAAACATGGCTGTCACATCATACTTTCTCTTTAAGCAAGAGATACCACTACAAACTGGAGGCCAATGTTAAGTGCATTGTCATTTGTTAATCCTGAAGTTGGACACTGGTTCCGACTAAGACCAGCAAATGCTCACTGTCTTTCTGCAAGAAACTCAACTGACTGGTTAGAAGCATGCAGTGCAACAGTGAACTCAGCAGTTGAAAAAGTGAAGAACTCTCTCACCACATTCAGAAAATGTGCATACATGGCTGATGAATGCACCAATGAAAATAGGTGTCAAGTATTAAGTCACTGCATACATTACCTTGATGTCAGTGGTAGGCCCGTAGATGCATTTCTAGATGTTCAGTTTATAGAAGACACATCGACTGCATCATAGAAGAATTAAATGCTTGTAAATTGAACCCCAAAGAGATGGCTGCTTGTGCATTTGATGGCACTGCAAACTTCTCTGGGAGACATAGTGAAGTACAATCTTTGCTCAGAGAAAAGTGTACCTCTAAACTCTCTTGTACACACTGCAGATGCCATCTACTCCAACTAGCACTAGAACAAGCTGCAGAATCTCCAAAAGGCATTTAAAAAGCTATAAATTTAATGTCTTCATTATACTCTTCTTTTTTTTTTCCAGCAAGAGTCCAAAAGGACTGAACGTCTTGAAAACAAATTGAAGATACTCTGGGACTGAAGTTCAAATTATTCCAACCTGGGAAAACCCACCGGCTTTCTCATGAGCGATCCTTGGCTGTTGTCTTAAAATTACTGCAACCATTATTACTGGCTTTGGAAAGTATCTACTGAGATGGGATGGATCTAAGTAGTGAGGCTACTGGACTACTTTTGTTACTAAGTTCAGAAAAGACTATCGCCATTCTCTCTTGTAAGTCTACCTTTGAAACCACTTGGGTCATTAAACAATGCCATCCAGGCATCTGCTACAACAGTAGTAGATCTTTGTCCAGCAATAGAAGCTACACTTGGATCAATCAGAGAGATATCAATGGAAAACATACTGGAAGAAGCAAAGACTTCAGTCCACAAGTTGACTAATTAGGGCACTTATATTGACTCCTTAAATTAAGAGGACAAAAAGTGTTTGTTAAGCCAGCTGAAAAAGTAAAGTACACGGACTTGATTCTTACATCTCTACACCACCAACTTCTGGATTCTATCAACCTCTACATTGCTTTTACAGATGCCTGTCTTATAAAGCAAGTGAGGCACTACCTGCAATGGAGCAGCCTTGCGATCAGGACAGAACAGAGAATTAGAACACAGAGTGGAATATCATACTATGAACAAATGAAGATTTAACTTCAACTTCTTCTTTATCATCACTAGAGGTTCGACCCAATTTTTGTGCTATGCTTCCTGGGATGAAAGAAGTAGGAATTCATCTCTTTCTAGTCCCAGTCACAACAGCTACAGTTGAGCATTCTTTTTTCTCATTGAATAGAATTTTGTGTTCTGAAAGAAGTCGCCTTCTGCGTGACCATGAGCATATCATGAAGGACTGGAGGTACCGGACACATGAGAAGCCACCAAAAATGAATGTGCTGCATTTGAGAAGTTCATTAACAGAGTTGTGCAAAATTACAACAAGAAACCAAGAAGACTGTAGCTATAGTGCTTCATAGTAGGCTTGTGTAGCCAACTTTAATTTGTGTGATGATTTAAAAACACGAGTTAAATCTAATAAAATGGGTGCGATTCTGCAGGAGGCTGAGAAAAGCTCGTCTATGTTCAGCCCCGATGGATCCAGCCCAGTTGCAGCCACGATTACTTACAACCCACAGAAAACATGCCGTGTCACAGCATTTCATTTATCGCAGCGCTCTCCCAAGCTATAACCACCCTCCCCTGCCCCCATCAGCTCTCCGAGCGCCAGGCCTGCCTGGGATGCTTACCGCGTGTTACTGAATCATTCTGCACATCTCTCCCACGCTTCCTCTTTTTCCCCCCTCTCCCTTGTTGTCTCCTTGTCCCTGCAAACTTTGGAACTGCTAAGCTAAGTGTTTCACCCTCGCACATTTTAGATCACAGACTGTGGCAGTTTGGACTTGACTCATATGTTGTCCGGGCTCAGGCTGCAGGGGGGGAGTCTGAAAACCCTCCTTGATGGTGCATGCTGCTGTTGCAGAAACAGTGAAGACAAATTTTATAGCCCATGCTAACCGGCAGTACTATCAGGACGGATTTGACTCTGCCTGCACCCAGTCTTCACTACCTCTGTGTGTAATATAGGGCAGAGAAAGAACAAAAAGTCTCTAGTGGCTGAACTATAATGACACACAGAAACTATGTTCAAAGAATGTTCAGGTTGCAAAGTCTTGCATGTGTCAATTAGGAAATGCCATAATTAAGGTTGCCTGTGAGGCCTTAATCCAGCTCCCTTGTATGTATGCACTATGACAGTCTTTAAATACATGATCACATACTGTTTTTTCCACAGGTCCTCACCCTCATTCAGTGCACAGGCTGGATGGTGCTCACTGAGCAAGCAGCTGTTCAGTATTCTGTGTTGTCCCTGTTGTTCAGTGTGCAGCTCCATGCCTTCATTACAGCACACTATCCCCACGCCGGAATGATTAATTTCCTCGTGGGCTTTTCTGTGGTGCTCATCACTATCGGGCCTGAGTGGTTCACAAACATTAATGATTGTATTTACACAACAGCCCTGTGAGATCAGTTGATATTTTTATCCCCATTTTACACCTGGGGAATTGAGGCACAGAGACATTAAGGTCACAAGTGTCCACTAATTTTGGGAGCCAAATTTGAGACACCCGGGGCCTGGTTTTTTAGAGGCCTTAGCTTATGATCACTCTACATGTTCAAAGCACAGCTCCCGTTGACCGTAGTTGTGAGTTCTCCGCACTTCTGCAGCTCAGACACTAGGGTCTTAGATCAGGTACCCAGAAAATAAGGAACACCGGATTAATGTCCACCTATGAAAGGTTTGGTTTAAATGACTTTGCCCAGCCTCTTACATGGACTATGTGGCAGCAGCAAGGATAGAATCCAGTTTCCCAGGATAGCATTTAACTGCCTTAACCGTGACACCATCCTTTGCTTTCCTGACGTCCCCTGCCTCATTCACTACACACCTTCCAACTTCAGCAACAAATGAGGCAGAGTCCTACAGCCAATAGCCTCCTTCATACACTGATTCACCCCAGAGCACCATCCAGCCTGTGCACTGAATGAGGCAGGGTTCTGTGCGAAAAATAGCATGTAATTAAACTATCATAATGCATACACCCAAAGGGGCCCAATTAAGGTTGCACAGGCAGCCTTAATTCTGGTATTGCCTAACTTCTGAGTGCTTGACTTTGCAAGTTTAAAATTCATTTAATGACATTTTTGTGTATGTAATTTCCTATATTTAAAAAAAAAAAGCAAACTGAAAAAACCATATGCAACACATGGAACCATATGGACACCCACAAGGGGCATCAGCACAACAGTTGGAACCTTTAAATCCACTGCACAGACCTCTGCCATTTTAGCTAATGGAGTAACTGATAGCAGTAGTATGTTGCCATCCTTTATGCAGATCAGGAGCTAGAGGGGGGATGAGACACACAGTTTGCCGATGGGTTTCACAGGTATTTGCTGACAGCACAGGAATGGGTAAGACACTAAAATCTTGGGTTCCATGTCAGGCTCTGGAAGAGAGTATCTAGTCATCCCCCTTCTGTACCTGTTCCCTTCCATGCCTAACCTTTCTGTCCCTGTCCTCTACAGCCTGTCTCTGCCCAGTCTCCCCCCTTGCTCTTCCATCCCAGTCTTCTTGCCCAAGCGGTCCCAGTCTCTCATCCCCAGGCTCCTCATCCAATTTATCTCCGACCCCATCTCCCTCCCACTGGACTCAGTCGTTTAGGCTCCTGGTCCCACTCTACTCTCCCAGCCCTGCCCCATCCAGCTCTTCTTCCCTCTGCATTTGAGTCAGGCAACTTCCTCCTGGACATTGCTTCGGCACGAGCAGGAGCAGCACTGAGCACATGGCTGGAGCATCTTAGCACGGCCAGACTCTTCAGAGAATTCACCTGCCAGACTCTACGTAAAGTCTCTACTAAGCACATATAAGCTGAGACCTTTTGGAGGATTATGATTTGGCCAAATTTCAGCAATTTTTCATGGGAATGGCAAAAAGCTGGTACCAGGGCAGCCCCCCTGCCAAATTTCAAGCCCTACCTCCAAAATGTAATAATTAATGGACAGTTTCCATTCAGCATGAGGATTGGAGGTGAAATCCTGATCCCACTGAAATTAATGACAGTTTTTCCATCGACTTGATTGTGGCAGGAATGTCACCCTGGGAGTCTGGAGATACCAGAATGCTGACTCCAAGGGTAGATTACATTTTATGTCCCTATTTGGCCACACAAATCATAGCACTTTACCTGCTATCTGCAATGATTTGCCTGTACAATACTGGCCTTTTGCCTTGAGTACCAGGGCCAACAGCAGTACTGGTGATTTCTTAGCTCCTCAACATGGACTGAAAACAAATTGCGGGGGCAGGGGAATATGAACAAACAGCTAGGGACACCTGCAGAAGAGCTACACAGTAGCATTTCCAAGCAGATGTAAGATTGACCCTGGCACATATAATTAGAATATAATTGCAGCTTCTGTGCAACTGTCAGCCTAATGTGTGAGACGGGTACTTACCCAGAACAATAAGGTATAAACAGTGCCCATAGGCCCAGAGTAGAGTTACATCCAGAGGAGAAAAAAGGAAGAGGAAATGTGCATCGTACCAATGTTTAGGAGCCCACCATTTGGAGACATGGCCTGGGGCATTTTCCAGCTATATCTATACCTAAAGGTGTGCCAGATGGTCCAAAACACCAAGTACTGTACCTTGCTTCCTGCCTATCCGCTCTGATGGTACCTTTCTAAACAATTCAGGTGGCAAAATCCAAATGCTTTGCCTCAGCACTTGCCTGGCACATCATCTCAACAAGGAAGCACTCTTTCCATCAGTTTAAAACTTTCCTCTTGTAAGATATTCATTCTCATATTAATATTCATAGCCAGAAAGTGAAATTCTACTTGGAAAAGTGACCATATATCAATAGCACTTTCTTACTCATCACAAATCTGCACCCTGCATCACACATCTGATCCACTTGAGTTATCAAAAAAAAAAATAGATCTTACTACTTTTCACTCCTGTGAGCATTCAGAGCCAACACAGTTATCGAAGAGCGAGTTTGATTATGTTCCTGCTCAAGGGCCAGATCCAAAGTCCATTGTAATCAATGGAAATATTTGGGCATTGGATTCAGCAGAAATATCAACTAAGAACACAATCTCATTCCCTTTGTAGTCAATAGTCAAGAAGTCTTAGGTCCCCTGATCAGAATGCAGGTCCAAATTCCATCATCCTTGACAACTCTGCAAACCCTCTGAGGTTGCACCGATGTAACTGATGGCAGTTTTATGCCAGCAGAAACTTTCTTTTTAGTGATGATGATTAAGAATGAACATATCTTGATTTCCAGAGCACAGATGGGTTTTGCAGGATGGGCAGTTAGGAAAAATCGTTTTCTTGTAAACTGAGCATGCAACTCTTGTAATTGCCAGCCCTACATCTTTCCTGAATAGAGACTGGCAGTGGCACGGAACTGGTGCTGCATGCATTAGAAACTAGTTTGAGGCTGTAAAACATATTTTAGATATGGTTTAATGTCAAAATTGAACTAAAGTCTATGGAACAGAAAGCTTTGTGTACTAATACAGTGCACCAACTTGCCGTCAAGATCTTCCCTTTATGGGTTTAGAGAAATCTTATGGTTTAGAGAAATCTCCTTTTGTGTTTTATTTCCCTAGGTCAGCATTTCAGTGGTGTACCATATCACAGCTAGTTATTGTGTAATCTTTTGTGATTGGGCAAGAGAAAGTACAGAAATAAACATTTCCAGGCATTTTTTTAAAGCTTCAGTAATAAAAAAGAGTAGTTAAAAAGACAAAGCTATTTTTAAAATATTTTTTAACATTTATAGTTTTTAACAAAGAAAACAATAATAGTTTAGACCTTCCACAGGTTCTAGCACATGTTCACAATCCATATGCTGATCTTGCAAGATTGGTCCTTATGCCTCTGCGGCTCTAAATGCAGAATGACAGTGCATCTGCAGTTCCCACTGAAATCAACGGGAGCTTTTTGAAAATCAGGCTTTCTATATAGGTGCCTAAACACAGATTTAAGGGGCATAACTTTCATACACCTTTGATTTTGAACAAATGATTTAGTCTAGGTGGTTTTGAAGACATACTTCTGACCCCTTGCAGTATAATTAAAAATGAGAGTACTAAGGATAGCATCTGTGACTATTGAAAGAGGATCATTAGAAATATTTTTGTAACATTGGATCTCATCACTTCACCTCAGTTTCTCCATTTTATTGATAATCATACTGACCTTCTTGGCAAAGACCTTTGAGACCTACTTTTGAGAAGCACTTAATAAGAGCCAGGGATTATTCTTATAATCAATGTGACAAACAGGACTGTAAGAAGGTTTAATTTTTAGGGTTGTTCATGTTAATTGTGTATGCATACCATTAACTACATCAAACAGTATGAAAGGTCAGTAGTTTTAACAAGGGTTTCTACTGGCTTTATAGACTTATGCCGTGTCTACACTACTGCTTAAGTCAATATAAGTTACGTCACTCAGGGGTGTAAAAAAACCCACCCCCCTGAGCGATGTAATTTACATTGATTTAACGCAGTGTCTACACTGCGCTCTGTCCACAGGAGATGTTCTCCCATCAACATAGCTTCTGCTTCTCATTGAGGTGGAGTACTGAAGTCGACGGGAAAGCGCTCTCCCACTGACTTATTGCATCTTCACTAGACCCGCTAAATCGACACCGCCGCATCGATCACAATGGTGCCAATTTAGCCCCATAGTGAAGACAAGCCCTAAGAGTGAAGAGGGGTTAATAAATATGATTGTATTAGGTTTATGGAGACATGTATTACTTGTCTTACTGTAGTGCCTAGGAGCCCAGTCATGGACCAGGACTCCACTGTGCTAGGTGCTGGGCAAACACAGAACAAAAAGATGATTCCTGGCCCCAGGAGCTTGCAATCCAAGTATAAAATAAGAGACAGATGGACACCGACTGGAGAGTACAAGGAAACAATGATTCAATATTGGTTAGCATCATCAGCAGTGATCTGAGCACTCCAGCAATCGAATCATGGTCAAATTGCTTATAGGCATCATGGCAAAGGAGAATTTTAAGGCGGGTTTAGGAGGAAGATAATTAGGATCCTTTGTGACTGTTAATGGGGAGCGCCTCCCAAGTATGGGGAGCAGCATAGGAGAAAACACAAAAGTGCTTGTTGGAAAATTTAACAAGCGGGCAATGGAGACTGCATCATTGGACAGTCAGAGGCAAGAGTCAACATCATGATTGTGAATGAGAGATGGTAGGTAGGGTGGGAATAGGCTGTGAAAGGCCTTGAAAGTGAAGATAAGTAACTTATATTTGATGCGATAGTGAAGGGGGAGACAATGCAGGGACACAAATAGAGGGGTGAGGCAGTCAAAGTATTGAGATAAGAATATGATCTTTGCAGCACCATTGGGAATGGATATGAACAGGGCAAGACTATTTGTCAAGGCCAGAGAAAAGGATGTTGCAGTAATCAAGACATGAGGTTATGAGAGCTTAGATGAGTCTTAGCTGTGTTGAAAGATAGGCAAGGCCACATTTTAACAGATGCGATGCAGAAAGATTTAGACAGAACCTGGATGTGAGGATATGGAGGGGGGTGAGTCAAAGACGACGCCCAGGTTACAGGCCTCAATGACAGACAGGATGGTGGTGTTATCCACAGTGATTGGGAAAGAAGGTAGTAGGAACAAATTGGAGATGGGAGGGGTGGGGGATGGTGAGCAGGATCTGTGGGTTTTAGCCGTATCAAGCTTGAGCTGACAGCTAGACATCCACAAGCAGTTGTCAGAGAGACAGGCAGAGATTTTAGTTGGACAGAACAAGACAGCTCTGGAGCAGAGAGGTAAATAACTGAGTTGCTAGGGTAGAGATTGTTGAATGTGTATGCAAATGAGATTACCCAGTGATAAGGTGTAGAAGGGAAGGGGACCAAGGACAGAGCCCTGTGGAACCCCCAGAGAACACCTTAGAGGGAGGTGAGGAAAATCCTCTGAAGGCCACACTGAAGGAGTGATTAGAGAGGTAGAAGGAAAACGAGGAGAGGACAGAGTCATGGAAGCCAAGCGAGGACAAAATTTCAAGAAGAAGAAGATGGACAGTGGTGTAAAAGGTGGCTAACAGCTCAAGGAGGCTGAGCACGGAGTAGTGGTTCTGAGCTTTGGCTAGGAAGAGATCATTAGTGACTTTAGTGAGACAAGGGTCGGAATACAGATTGAAGAGGGTCCAGGATGGAACTGGAAAAGAGGACCTCCAGACAGCAATTGTAAACAGCATGTTCAGTGAGCTCAGAAAAGAAAGTGAGAAGGGAGACAGAGCAGTAGTGGGAGAGGCAAGTTTGGTTGAGGGTTGGGTTTTTTTAAGATGGGAGAGGCTAAATCTTGTTTATGAGGGGGAAGAGCCAGAGGAGAATGAGAGGTTGAGGAGAAGAGGGAAGGCATGAGAGTGGACACAAGGGAGATCAGGATATGGGATGGGGGTCACTGGGCCAAGTGGAGGGTTTAGAGCAGGACAACTGACCAGAGGCTTGTCTGTGATGGGAGAAAGGAGAGAGTTGTAGGTGGGGAGGGGAAAAGGTCACATAGTTTGTCCGTTCTCTCATGGAAGAAATGGTGAGATCCTTTGCAAAGAGAGGTGTGGAGGCAGGAGGAGGGGAAAGGCTGAGGAGTGAGTGAAATATGGCAAAAAGGTGGCTGGGATTGAGGACATGGGATTTAATTAAATTGGAAACGTAGAGTTGTGTAGTTCAAAAGATAGCAGAAGTGAAGTAAAATAGAATGAATTTGTAATGGAGGAAGTCATCCTGGACACAGGACTTTTGCTAGAGAATAAGAGGTGGAGTGGAGGAAGCAGATGTTGGGGGTGAGCCAGGGCTGGGGGTTAGCAGGATGGACCTTGCAGTTGGAGAGAGGCAAAAGAGTCAAGGTTGGAGGAAAGTAAAGGATGGAGAGAAACAACCATATCAATGAAAGAATGAGACTAGAGCAGGAAGGAATGGACTGAGAGCAGAGAAGTCATCAGTGCTGATGGATTAGAAGTCACAGAAATGCTGAGTAACAGGATATGAGTGGAAGGGGAGGGGGGTGCTGATGGGCAATGCTGAAAGAAACCAGGTGACAGTCAGAGAAGGGAAACTCTGTAACACAGAGGAAGAGAGAGAGAGAGCAGTTCTTGGTGAAGACCAAATCCAGTGGGCAGCTCTTTTGGTGAGTAGGAGAGTTCACCCAGTGTCACCGGGCAAATGAAGAGGGGAGGGGAGGAAATAGGCAGTCATGCTTCAGATGGTTCATCCGCATGGAATGAGTGTGGGAGAGTGTGAGGGGAGGAAAAGAGGGAGGAATTGAGATCAGAGAAGGTGGCTGATAGGGAAGCAATGGGCAGATGGTAGATGACAGCAACATGAACGGAGAGAGGAGAGTCAGATGCAGTGCTGTTCAACCAAAAAGAAGGGGAAAAGGGAGGCAGGGAGGTTGTATAATATATTTTTATGTTTGCAATAAACATACACCTAAGTTAAAAGGTTTTTTTCATATTACAGTTCCTTACTTGCTGTATTTTTGTTTGATCTTCTATCTGTAAAACAGGTATAATATCGCCTTTCCCAATGGTAGGGTTGTGAGGTTTAATTAAGTTTATGTAAAGCACATGAAGATACTGAAAAAGTACAGAAGGGCAAGTTTTATTTAAAAAATTCTCTAAATTCTTGAGAAAAATAGCAAATCTGAAGACTTTTGCAGATACTTTGTTGCAGTGCAGCAACTAAAGTTCACTTAAAATAATCCAGGTTCTAATTTTTATTTCCTTTCCTGTAGCAATATGCTGTAGTCACGCTACACAATGTAAAGCTGTAGAAGCCTGTAGTTTAATTGTACTGTATTCTAAATTATGTACAGACATTTCAGCTGAGTCACAGACACACCTCCATCTAAATACAGCACTTTTCAGTTGTAGATCTCAAAGCACTTTACATGGATAAGCATCAGTATGCCCATTTTTCACATGAGAACAACTGAGGCACAGAGAGGTGAAGGGCCAGATGTTCAGAATTACTGAACACATACCCCTGATTTCCAGAAGTGAATGCTCAGCCCATTTGAGAATCAGGCTCCAAGGTTGCACAAGGCAAACAGTCAGTGACAATGTTCAGAAAACAATCCAGGCAGACATTTGGTACCATTCTGATCAGTATCTACAAAACTCATGTCAGTTTGTGCCTTATACAGCCAGTGTTTTGGGACTAAAGTGCTGAGGTACTTGGTTCTTACAATCTGGCACTTGTACACATATAAAAGTATAATGGAATTATATTGCCTATGTTCAATTTTACATGAGATTTAGCTTACAGTACATTAACAGAGTTCACACATTCTTAAGTTAAATCAATTACATTTTTTTCCGAGTGCAGATAATAAATCCTCTCAAGCCCTCTCACTAAGTTTCGTAGACCTGAACTCACCCTTTAAAAAAAAAAAAAAAAAAAAAAACCAAGCTAAAGCAATCCCAAAACAATATGTTTGATCATCATCAGATGTCATACTGAAATGGGGCTATCCTCTTCACAGACCCTCTGGACTCCAGCAGCCAGGATTTCCCAATTTTACACTGAGAAATCGCAACTGCCATTGACAAAAACAACTTGATAGGTGCATCTTTGTGCTATGGATTTTACAGATTAAAAATGTAGGGCCTTGTCCTGAAAACACAAATGCACAGGAGCAACTTCACTCCTGTAAGTGGTCTCACTGAAGCCAACAGAACTACTCATGAAAGAATATCATGTCTGTGTTCGCAAGATCAGACCCTCATAGCTACAACAACAACAAAAACATAGCTAAACGTAGCTCTATTGAAGTCAATGGAGCAACTATGCCTGTTTCTTCTCCTTCTTCGGCTATCCCTTGATGCGAGGATGTCTGCCAACGGGGTTCATTGGTGAGGTTTTAAGTGGCTGAGGAGCCCAATTCTTGCCCTGCAGATTTTCCCCACAGAAGTGACAGGTGTGATCTTGAAGGAGACAGATGTTGGCTGGAGTGTTCAGCCTTTTCTTTCCTCCTTTATTGCTTCTCTGTTTCATGAGCACATCTGTTCCAATTTACAGCACATGGGGAGCTGGCCCCATTTAAGTCATTATCCTTCTTTACTTATGCTACTGGAAGCATTGCAGATGATTAAAACAAAGCATGAAAATTTAATTTTCTGTACTTAACTCAGCTTACACAGTGAAATCAGACCAGTTGGTCTGAATTTCTTTTATCATGTAGAGTGTACATTTGCAACATTCCTGGGGAATGTTTAGATATGATTTAAAAAAAACACTCCTTAGGATTGTTAGCATTTTACTATTTCATTTAAAATTGTATATTTGTATTAGGTTTTGTAAACCGAATCTCTCCTCCCCCTGCCCCCCACACACACATTTTGGGTATATCGTACTTGACAGCATCCATTGAATCAATACAGTACATGAAAATATTGTAAGACATGAAACTGTGGACCCATTCCTTGTCCCACTGAACTCAATGCCAAAATTCTCATTGACATCAATGGGACCAGGCACTGGCTCCAAGGTTCTCAAATCAAAATGAAGTACATAATCTGAACAATAAAAATATAGCTCATCTACCAACAAAGAGAAAAAATGAAAATGTGCAAAACATCCGCAAGATTGAGCATGCGTTCAGTTCATCTATGCTATCATGCAAGCAGATTTTATTATTTAAAAATCCTACTCGTGTCCTGGATATGAGTTTAAATACTTTCTTTATTGAAAAGAAATAAAACTACTTCTGCTTAGTTGTCTTTCATATAAAATCTAGTGTGGCAATATTTACCATGAGTAAACGTACAGAAAATGTACATAACAGCAGATGGTTGATTTAAAGGCCAAATTCCAATTGGATGATTCAGAAAACTTTATAGGATTCAGTGGCAACTGGAGCAACATGTAATATCAGTGATCGGAGATGTTGGTTTAAGGGCCTGATCTCACTTATACATGTATTACACCAATATAACTCCATTGGTTTCTGTGAAGCTACCCCCCGATTTACACCAGTGTGAGAGCAGAATCAGGACCTACATTTACAATCAGAGTATCAGAGGGGTAGCCGTTTTAGTCTGGAACTGTAAAAAGCAACAGAGAGTCCTGTGGCACCTTTAAGACGAAGGCATTCACCCACGAAAGCTTATGCTCCAATATATCTGTTAGTCTTAAAAGTGCCACAGGACACTCTGTTGCTATTTACAATCAGAAACAGTTTGGTTTTCTTTTAAAATGAAAACAGGTCTTTGAAAGGATTCAGTAGCCCAGTGCTTGAATCCTAAAAAAAAAAAAAAAAAAAGCAGAGTGCCAGAACACCCTTCTCAGAAGTGATAATAATGCAGACTAGGGCAGCTTGCTCTGGCCAAGGAAGCCCAAGGCACCGGGTTCTACATGGCACCCTCACCCCACCCAAAGAGGCCTACACAGGGCCAGCTCCAGCTTTTTTTCTGCCCCAAGCAGCGAAAAAACAAAACAAAACACAATTGAGCTGCCGCCGAAGAGAAAGAGAGGGAGTGAAGGGCCCGCCGCCGAATTGCCCCTGAAGACCCGGACGTGCTGCACCAATAACGAATGGAGTGCCGCCCCTTTCTATTGGCCACCCCAGGAACCTGCTTCCTTCGCTGGTGCCTGGAGCCAGCCCTGAGCCTACATCACAATCCAACACCCACTCAAGCTCCCTGCTAGCACTGGCAGCAGTGTGTCCCAGCAGCTTGTGAAGCACCCTCTCCTTCCTGCAGCTTGGGACAGAGCAAGTGAGCGAGAGGCACCCCCCCCTTGGTGCCCTGCCAGAAGTCTCTACCCATAGCCAGCAGGAACCACGCTCACAGCCAGCAGCCCCTGGCAGCTGGTACAAAGCAGGGAGCTCTGGGCTTAGGGGGTGGGAAATGGCTCCAAGACCCTGAGGTGTGTGTGTGGGGGGGGGGGGGGGGACAGGTGTAAACCATCCAGTCCATGACCCGCCACCTCCCTAGAATAGTGATAATACCAGAAATACTGGAGCACCATTCCAGCTCCCCAAACAAGGGCTGGAATCGCATTGTGGCACAACGAGTCCTGAAGAAAAGACTTCCTTTCTAGACTACATAGAAAATCTTTTAGAGCCAAATTCTGCTGTGACATGGAACAGGGACTCTAGGGGGTAAGTGAGAACTGGGTTTGCGAGAGAGACATGGCACACCCTATGGGTTTGTACAGCACTCTGAGAACATAGGATGGAATGCACGATATGAGCATTAACTGGTTTGTATTACACCTAAGTTATCTGTTCTGCAGGAGATGCTCATACCAGTAGATTGTGTTCTGATGCCAACTTTCCTTCAGGTGCCTGCCAGGGAAGGTTGCTTTAACTCCCACCAGAGCACCCTTGACAGAAGCTGCTGAATCAGCACATTTTCTGGCTGCCTTGCCATACTACCTTCCCAGCTGGAACTGTCCCTTGACAGATTGTCCTCTGGCACCACTTTCACTGCCAGGGCCTATGACAGCAGAATGACAGGTTTCAGAGTAGCAGCCGTGTTCATCTGTATCTGCAAAAAGAACAGGAGTACTTGTGGCACTTTAGAGACTAACAAATGTATTTGAGCATAAGCTTTCGTGGGCTACAGCCCACTTCATCGGCTGCATAGAATGGAACATATAGTAAGGAGATATATATACACATACAGAGAACATGAAAAGGTGGGTGTTGCCCTACCAACTCTAAGAGGCTAATTAATTAAGATGAGCTATTATCAGCAGGAGAAAAAAAAAACTTTTGTAGTGATAATCAAGATGGCCCATTTCAGACAGTTTGACAAGAAGGTGTGAGGATACTTAATATGGGGAAATAGATTCAAGTGTGTAATGGCTCAGCCGTTCCCAGTCTCTATTCAAGCCTAAATTGATGATATCTGGTTTGCATATTAATTCAAGTTCAGCAATTTCTCAATAGCTTCAAAAACAGACTCCACCAAGAAACTGCTGAACTTGAATTAATATGCAAACTAGATACCATTTACACCCATTTTACAGAGAGGTAAAGTGAAACAGCAGTTGTGTCATAACAGATATGATTACTGGTCACCAAAAAAAAGAGAAAAAGTGTACGATAATCAGTTTATGTGGTACCAAAGATATATATATTAATCAGAGATTAATGTCATTTTAATCCATTATATAAAAGAACAATCTTGGTATTTGTTTTATTTGACCAAAGCATTGATATCACAGCATAACTAGATCTTGAAGACACACAGGTTTAGTTATATCAAAATATGCTTCTGGCCCTAAATCTAGACATGTTATTTTTATTGGTTTGCTTCAAAGCATCAAATGTATCTTTGTATTTATTGTTGTTTTGGCAAACATCCTTTAAAACATTTTGTCTTCCAGGAAAGTGAATGTTGAAATATATACATAGAGTCCCTGTATCCAGTGAGACTTTAAAAATATTTAGAGTAAAAAATCCCTCCTGTATATTCTCAGTTTACACACAGAGGAATCAGTGACAGATCACTGCTGGCTCATGGCTTGAATACACTATAGAGTGTGGGTTAGTAAAGCCTACTCCTCTTGAAGAAAGAAGTGTATTCCACAACCCCGGGCGTTGCCCATTTTCCAGTGTCAATGTTCAAGGCCCAAGAGCCATTCTTTGGAAATGTTAACCCTAGAAGAGCAAACCATCTGATGGTAACAGTTTCATAGTGTAGGTCTCAGTTAAATGCATCCACTCCTTTGAGATGCTTATGTAGTTGTACACAAAACTATAACAGGAAAGGAGTAGCTGATACAAAATTTCTTAATTTTAAAACAGTCTTAAAGATGAACAGCATTATCATATCCACTGCGCGATCATTACAGTTGGACTTGTCATATGGGTTTGAGGCATAAAATTATATTCACTTCATGCTTTATTGACATTACACATACAAAATATGTGATATAAAACTACTTACTGAAATGTTAACTTGCAGGAATTTAATTACAGTTTAAGCAGTTTTTAGTATTGTTTATGGTTTGTATTACAGAAATGCCTAGACCGCAACCTAGTGTTCTTAACTCAGGTTAAAATAGCAGAAGACATGGCAACTCAACCTTTAACTCGGGTTAGCAGCTCGAGTTCAACTACAGCCTCCCCTATAGGCTTTAACTCATGCTGCTCACCCGAGTTCCTGTGTCTTCACTGCTATTTTAACCCAAGTTAGCTTAGCTAACATTTTCTCGGCGGCAGCGGGGGGCAGTGAAGACATCTTTATACAGATCCTATGGCTTGGGGTAGGGATCTAATCTCCACAGGCATTCCCCACAAAGCTTGATCATTTTAGCATTGCGCTGGTGTTGGAAGGACTGTGTACTTGTCCTCAAATGCAAATTTGAAAACTGAGTTTGCAATGTTAGTAAATTACTTTTATAAGTGAGTGCGCTGGGTCATGGAGTTTATCTTGGTACACTAAGTTTCAGAAATTACACACACATTTGTTTGGCCTGTGTGACATTGTCTAATTAAAATATAACCATGCAAATTATTATTGCTACCACTGTTATATAATTGCAATGAATCTTATACAAAATATAACTCATGGCCAGCAAGGGTTAAACAGCTTGCTGGCTAACTAACCCAAAGCCAACCTTTAAAGACATGTTAGAAATGGTAATTAGGGCCATTCTGTGGCTAGGTAGGCTAGAACTTTGAAATGTAAACCTATATTGTTAGTTAGAAGTGATACTAATTGTGTGTATCTTAGATACTACCCATGTAAACAGACAGTTCCTGTCTGTCATTATAGCTACTACGTCAGAGATCAAAAGGGAATATTAACATTTAGATGAATCTTGGGTGAAATAATGTCATTGTCTATATGTCTCTTTGAAGTTTGTGATAGACTGCCTAATGGATAAATTGCCCTACGTTAATTTGTGTAACTAATTACTGGTGGTGTTTAGAAAACACAAGGTTACATCAAAAGCCTATTATTTACCCAGGACTGTAAAGTCAAGTGGATGCAAGAACACTGTATAGAAAGACCCTTGGGTCTTGATCCTGTTTATCTCAAATTTGCTTGAGGTTTCATGCAGGGGAAGCCTATTATTTACCCAGGACTGAGATCCCAGTTCTGACTCTACTGCCTAAAATATAAACATTGGACTATAACCTATGAACTAAATTCTAAAGGAACTCTTTGCAACTACAAAGCTCACCATCTGTGCTATGTATCTGAACCTCACAAATTGAACTCATGTCTGTATGTATATTGATCTTTTAACCCTACTCTCCTCCCTTTTCTTATTAAATAAATTTTAGTTTTGTTAATAAGAATTGGCTGTATGCATGTATTTAGGTAAGATCTGGAATATTCAATAACTAGGGAGGTAATGTGTCCGATCCTTTGGGATTGGTAGAGCCTTTTCTTTTATATGATGAAATAGGATTTTCAGAAATCTTCATCATATTTGACTTGGGTACCTGGATGGAGACCTGAGGCTGGGTTACTTCAAGGGAACTGTATTGTTTGGACTTTTGAGTAACCAGTAAGGTATAATAGAAGCTGTTTAGTGCTGACTTGGTAAATCTAAGTATTTGATTATCCACCAGCTTTGGGGTTTGTCTGCCCCATTCTTTGCAGTTCACCTTAATTGAGTGACCTCGGCTGGCTCCCTGTAGGGACCCCGGTCACAGCCTGCATCTTATGCCCATATAGAGATCAACCACATGAATATCTCTTGACTAAGGTCAAACGTGAGACCTCATTGCAAATTGAAGGGAAACGATCTTTCTAATGACTATTAGGCTCAAATTCTCAAATAATAAATACTTGGTTTTGCACTCATGAGAGCAGCATGATGGGGAGCAGGCACAGGATTACTATTCACTCTATCAGCACTTAAATCACACTGAACATGCTCAAGGTTCTAGGAATCTCTAGTTCAGAAAGTCTCTGGATTTTTTCCAGTGTGGAGCAGAGATTGTTGTCTGGCCATCTCTCCTCTCTGAACTGTGCCCTCTCCCAGCACTCATTCACAAGCATACATCACTGTTTACATAGAAAAGTAAAATATCAGGAAAGTATTTAACATGATACAGGTTTTGTCCTTTCCAAAACAAAAATCATACTCCATCAGTTTTGTTCCCCACTCTTTCTGCCGCTGCTCCTTAGCACACAGTTCCCTGCCACCTAGTCTTGCTCTCCTCCAAATGCTTCCTTGCGACCTAACTCTCCATTCCCCTGCAGATGGTACGGTACTCTGGTTTTTCCTCACGTCCTTGTCCAGACCCCTTGTTGCTTTGATCCTTTACCTGTTCTTGTAAATTAACTACTTTAACCTTCCATCTCTTCCTTCACTTGTATTCCACCCCAGTTCCTGGATCCTTTTCTGGCAGATCCCACTAGTGGCTGGCAAAGCTAGTCCCTCTTTTTGGCTTTAGTTTTTGACAAGGTTCTTGTGCCTTCCCCTCAGATGCAGCAGTAGCCTGCAGAAGCACCTACAGTACTATATGGCCTGCCAGTCTGAAAATCCTTTGCGTGCAGAATGGTTTTGAAAAGTTATTCAAATCCAAATGTATAAGTTGTTAGACTTCTACAGTTTGATAAAAAGCAGCCTCCACTCATTTTAATTTTGCATCTACTTCCAGCACACATCTGGTTTGGGTAACAGACAATTCCATAAATATGCTTATCATTATGAATGATAATGGGAGGAACAAGCGTTTTTTAGAGCAAAGTTTTGTGGCTCTTATTTGTGCCTGCCAATGAGGGAAATGAAAAACCTCTATTGGCTAGTTAAGTACTAATTAGTCATGCTCGTTAAATGCTTCACTACTAAAAATAACATCAACCTTTACTTTTCTGTAGCTTCTCTCATTAACACCAACGGGCCTTCATCCATATCCTGACTAAACAGAGGGAAAAGGTTGAGGGGAAAGCACTTTGTTTCTTTTCCATTACTTTTGAATTACAGATGGAGTAATTTTAGACATCTCTCCAAGGATCAGCGATGTCCTTGCAAGGCTGGTCTGTTTCATTTCCTCCAACATACCTGCAAGACTTCAAAGCAACCTTTTAAAAAACTCAAAGTAGCACAATGCACTACAAACAGGGTGGGGAAGAACGAAGGGATAGGGGAGACCTTTGCTAATCAGCTATTTTCATAGTATTGATAATGCTTCAAAGAGTCAACAGAAACCTCAGTGCAAAACTCAACTCTGAGTCAATGCAGTTGCTTCAGCTGTAAATGAATTACTTTAAAGACATAAGAGTCAAATGCTTACACACATTCTAAAGGCCTTTCAATTAGTCATAGGACTGATGACAAAACCATCTCAAATAGGTTTCAGAATTTATGGATTAATTATCATATCCAGACTGATTCAAAGCTCAAGATGTGAGGCATTCCGCTTCCCCTTTTAAAATAAATGTACAAGCATACAGAGCAGCCATAGGGACAGGAATGCATATATTTGTGGGCCAGGGTGGAAGGGACAGCATGGTCTTCACTTACCCTAGGCCTATACTGGAAACCTTACAAATGATCTCAACACAAGCAGTCAATAATGGCTGCTAAGGACATATTAGTGCATCAAGAGTGTCCCTTTTTGTAGACAAATGTTAAGTTTAACTGTGTTGGGAAATAAATTAGTAATCAAAAGGAACAATATAGTATAAGTGGAATAGGCTATACACTATCTGGTAAACTATAGTGAGAAATTTCTCATTGAATTATGGCCCAGGGAGCCACGCAAGCATAAGTGTTCACATTTATTAAAATGCTAATCAAGAAAATATCAGCAAAAATTCCCTATAAAGGGAAATTTATTTGATTAGTAATGGATTAAGTGGTATTTGTAAAATTCTAAGCTATGGTCTTTTAATACACAATGTGCAAATTGAAGATTAAAAATGACAGCTATTATACTTGTATCTAATATGGTATATTGCCTTTTCAATTGTTGTTAAAAAAAGAAAAGTGATCGAATTAGAAAAAAGTCACTTAATACAGGACAAAAGGGAATTCAGGAGGATGTGACAATTGGGAGGATGACTGCACAAACATCTGAATAAGATTCCTCAGTACATTTTCTGACAATGTACATGTGGTCAAAGACAGAAAAAATGATACACTAGATCTGTTGCAAAATGCTTGGACCTTGTAAAATAGGTTCAATATGAGGTTAAAGTTCTGCAGCTGTCCACATTCGGTGGCCCTGAGCAATCAAGTACATGCCTCCTCATCAACAGGCTCTGCAGTTATTTTAACACCATATGGCCAAATATTGAATGGGCTGCTATAAAAATGTCATTTTTCATACCGTCCTCGAATTCCTTGACAAAAAGTTTTCCCGCCCTTAAAAATTGAAAGCTAAAATACAAAAATAGCAAATATAATGCTATCACACTGTTACAAGCACCAGCAGTTGGTGCTGTTATCTATTGTGGTGGAAACAGGGACTTGTAACGTATTATGGATATCAAAATAGTGCTTAGTTTTGCCAAAAGGACTCGACTTTAAAAAATTGGTGTTTTCAAGGGGAAGTTTTAAGAGAGAATTTCTACTGTACTTTCAAGAGTAGTCCAGGGAATATTCAAACTACTAGACTTGTTCATATTTTTGATAATGTCTATTTGAAAATAGCTACAAAGTCTTTTAACAGGCCTGAAAAGGTTTCATTGACCTTTTATTTACCTGTAGAAGGGGTTTCCTCTACAGCAGCATGGCTTTTGATTTCTGTAAGGTAGGCCTTCTCCCTATCCTTAACTGATACTTATATATTTGACACCACTTTTCTAACTCCTAAACATCTATCCCCTATATGTATTTACACACCCTTCAGAGCATTCTGCAGAATGCTGTGCTTCATTAAAATACCAAACTTATAGCCCGTATGATTGCAAAGATAAATGTCTGAATAGGAACCACTGCAGTGGTCTTCACCGGCTCAGGCCTGGTACATGCTTAAAATTTCAGTTAACATTGCTATGGTACTCAAAGGTGTGAAAAATCCTAAGCCCATTTGTTAATACAGCTAGACTGACCTAACTACCGTTGCTCATGGAAAAACCCCTTCCATCACTGTAGGCTAAGTCTACACTACAGGGTTATGCCACCATAGCTCTGGTGCTGTAGTGTAGACATGGCCTCAGAGAAATGGCTGACTCCTAAGATTAGTGTTGACAGCATCAGGGGCAATTGTGTACCCACATCAAGTACTTTCATATGCAAAATGCAGCCAAAAAATGGCAAAATAGCACTCATCACAGAAGTACATACCCCGCTGAGTGATGCTGAATGTAACAATATCTTTCATAACTAAAAGTCTAGTTACTACAGAAAGGATCAGTCTACAACCTCCTACTTTCACCTGTAGGATATCAATTACAGATTGTGGCTGGTATATGGAGCTTTGGCCCACAACCAATTACTTTAATTTGGCCCTTTAATACTCCGCAGTTAGACAAAGGGCTTAATTTGCGGGAGATTAAAACTTCACCGATTTTAAAGATGAGCTACAATAAAAAAATAAATTGAGAAGCATGAATAGATACAAGGGAGCAGAGCTCCTAGAAATTACCTGTCTCCTTGTGGGAACCAAGAACTAGCCACAGGAACATAAGCTATATGTTTATACAACAGCTTGTAAATAACATCTGTGTGTGCTATTTAAACAGCGGTACATGTGGCATTAACAGGCCAGTTTTCATCTAGAAGATGCTAGCTTCATCCCTTACTTCACCTCCCCCCGCCTCTCTTACACCCTCCAAAAAACCAAACGGGTTAGCAGTGGTGCTGCTCTGGTTATCTTACATGACTTTACCCCTACTCTGCTCCAAAGAGAATGCTATATTTTATAAGAATCCTGCTCTGAGGCATTCAACAAATAGACATTCCTGAATATTTCAAACTTCTACCAGTGACTAGGAACATAAGAGCTAGGTGCAAGAAGGTACACACAGACACCAACACACAACTGCAGTTGGATCTATTACCATGACCACTTAACACCATGTTTGTTTGCTTTTAAAAACAGCTGTCCAAAAGCATTTGTTTCCTTCATGTTTCATTAACTCATGCATTCCAACTTGGCTTCCAACCATTAGTTGCAAATTTTCCCAGAAGAAAAAACCACCACCAAGAATCTATAGTTATCTGTTAGTGAAATTTAATCTTGGATTTCTTTTGTATTGTTTAATTAGTTTTGTTTTAAAATGTCTGCAAGATATAGATAAAAATTCCTATTTGAAATCTAACAACCCAATCAGATCAATACTAACTTCTAATTCCTTAAAGCCACCCTACTGCAAAACTTTTTATGTTTACTCCGATACACAAGAATAAGAAGTTTTAGTGGAATTTTAATAGTTTACGAATATAGGCAGAACCCTGGTAGACTGATGCAGTAACCTTTCTTCCCATGCTACATACACAGAGGACTTTTTAAAAACAAAAACAAAAACAAAAAAACCCACAAGGTGCTAGGTAGGTAGTTGACGAGTAAACTCATTTGCTGGATAATGCAGCTAAAGTGATCAGTGGTCAAATAGTTAATACTGACATTAAAGTTGCCATCATTAGACTTCAGGGTTATCAGAGTGAAATGAGGCAGGGTAAGCCTCTCAGAGTCATCATCTGAGATTATTAGCGCTCTCTTTCTGAATCTGCAATCAGTTTACACTCAATAAAGGACAGTTACCTGTTCCGTAACTGGCGTTCTTCGAGATGTGTTGCTCAGGTGTATTCCACAGTAGGTGTGCGTGCTTGCCACGTGCATCAGTGCCAGAAATTTTTCCCTTAGCAGTACCCATAGTGGGGGGAGCACCACTGCGACCCCTGTATATCGCGCCATAAAGGGGGCTGTGCGCTCCCCCCACCCTCAGTTCCTTCTTGCCAGACAACTCCGACAGAGAGGAAGGAGGGCAGGATGTGGAATACACCTGAGCAACACATCTCGAAGAACGCCAGTTATGGAACAGGTAACTGGCCTTTCTTCTTCGAGTGATTGCTCATGTGTATTCCACAGTAGGCGACTCCAAGCTATACCTGACGGAGGTGGAAGGAGTTTAAGGGTTACCCGGGCGGAACACCACCCTATCAAACCCGGCGTCATCCCGTGTTTGGGAAACAATTGCATAATGTGAAGCGAAGGTGTGGACAGAGGACCAAGTAGCAGCCCTGCATATGTCCTGAATAGGGACATGAGCCACATAGGCAGCTGACGAGGACTGAGCTCTCGTCGAATGAGCCTTCACTATAGGAGGTGGGGGAACCCCTGACAGTGCGTATGCATGAGGTGCGTATGCATGAGGTGATCCAGCGGGAAATCTGCTGGGTGGAAACCGGTCGCCCCCTCATGCGCTCGGCCGATGCAATAAACAGCTGGGGGGGACTTCCTAAATGGCCTGGTTCTGTCTAGGTAAAAAGCCAGCGCTCTTCGCACAGCTAACATGTGCAGGCACCGATCCTCATTGAAGGAATGGGGCTTAGGACAGAGGACCAGGAGGAAAATGTCCTGCTCTATGTGAAAAGCCTAGACTACCTTCGGCAGGAAAGCAGGATGCGGGCGGAGCTGGACCTTATCCCTATGGAAGACCATGTATGGGGGCTCAGATGTCAGTGCCCTGAGCTCCAAGACCCGGCAGGCTGAGGTGATAGCCACCAGGAACGCCACTTTCCACGATAAATGGGACCAAGAACACGTGGCCAAGGGCTCAAAGGAAGGCCCTGTGAGGCGGGAGAGTACCAGGTTCAGGTCCCAAAGCGGAACCAGGGGTCTAGCGTATGGAAAGGCCCGATCCAGCCCTCTTAGGAACTGGGATGTCATGTGGTGTGAAAACACCGAGTGGCCCTGCACTGGGGAGTGGAAGGCCGAGATGGCCGCCAACTGCACCCTGACCGAGGAGGGTGCAGGCCTTGGGTCCTAAGGGAGAGGAGGTAATCAAGGATGAGCTGGAGAGGTGCTGAGGAGGGGGAAGCACCCTTCTCCCTCGCCCATCTAGAGAACCGATACCATTTCACTAAGTAGGTTCTACGTGTGGATGGTTTCCTGCTCTCGAGCAGGACCTGTCTAACCCTCTCAGAACACCTCCCTTCCTCCTTGTTCACCCATGAAGCAGCCACACTGTCAAGTGGAGGGTGGCCAGGTTGGGATGGAGGAGACGACCTCCCTCCTAGGAAAGGAGGTCCGGTCGAAGTGGCAGCCTGTGCGGGGGGCCTACGGAAAGCTGCAGGAGGGTCCCGTACCAATGTTGACGGGCCCAATCCGGGGCTATGAGGATAATCCATGCCCTGTCTGTCTTCACCTTCTGCAGGACCCTATCAGGGGGAAGAGCGGGAAGGCGTAGAGCAGGGGGCGCGACCACATTAACAAAAATGCGTCCAAAATCGACCCCTCGCCCTCTCCCGCCCTGGCGCAGAATCGCAGGCATAGGCGATTCTGGACAGTGGCGAACAGATCTACCTGGGGAGTGCCCCAGTGTAGGAAGAGCTGCCTGGCCACCGCCCTGTGTAGAGACCACTCGTGTTGCTGGGAGAAAAACCTGCTCAGGTGATCCGTGAGCGTATTGCGGTTGCCGGGCAGGTGAAAAGCCCTCACGTGGATGATGTGGGCTATACAAAACTCCCACAGGAGTTGGGCTTCCTGGCACAAAGCCGCTGAACGAGTACCCCCTTGTCAGTTGATATAGTACATCGCAGTTGTATTGTCCGTGAGGACTCTGACCACCCTCCCTCCCAGGTGCTGGCAGAAGGCCACGCACGCCAGGAGTACCGCCCTGAGTTCCCTGACGTTTACGTTCAGGGCCAATTCCGAGGGAGACCATCTGCCCTGTGTTCGGAGGTTTCCTACATGGGCTCCCCATCCCAGGTCTGAAGCGTCCGCTACCAGATCTAGTGAGGGAGGGAGCTCCCGGAAGGGGAGGCCCTGGAGCATGTTGCCCAGGAAAGACCACCATTGTAGGTCAGCAACTATATTGGGGGGGGGGGGCAGTGTGACTACCTTACCCGGGCCGTCCCTGGCCTGGGAGGTCAGCCAAAGCTGGAGGGGCTGCATCCTGAGCCTGGCATGTTGCACCACGAAGGTGCAGGCTACCATATGGCCTAGGAGCTGAAGGCACATTCCTGTCATCGTCACAGGGAAGGTCGTGACTGAGGCTATGAGACTTCTGAGCGTCTTGAACCTGTCCCGGGGGAGGGAGGCCATGGCCCCCCCGAGCATCAAACAGCGCCCATATGAAATGTATGCGCTGAACCGGGACTAACGTGGATTTCTCCTCGTTTACCACCAGGCCCAGCCTTGTGCAGGTGTCTAGCAGGAATTGCACCTGCACCTGAGACCGAGACTTGCCCTTGAGCAGCCAGTCGTCCAGGTAGGGGAAGATCTGCAGCCCGTTACTCCTGAGGTGGGCTGCGACCACCGCCATACATTTGGTGAAAACCCTGGGGTCCGTAGAAAGACCAAAGGGGAGGACTGTGAACTGGTAATGGTCTGTCCCCACCAGGAAGCGAAGGAAGCGCCTGTGGCCCTCGAAAATATGGACGTGAAAATACGCATCCTGGAGGTCCAGGGCTGCGAACCAATCCCCCGGGTCTAGGGATGGAACAATAGAGGCCCGGGACACCATGCGGAACTTACAACGAACCATGAACTGGTTGAGATTCTGCAGATCGAGGATGGGCCTGAGCCCGCCTTTTGCCTTCGGGATCAGGAAATACCAGGAGTAAAACCCCTTGCCCCGAAACTCCTGCAGTACCTTCTCCACCGGACCCAGGGTGAGGAGGCACAACACCTCCTGACTTAATAGAAGGGTGTGCTCCGGGTCCCCCGGGGCGGAGGGTAGTTCGGTGGGGTGGAAACGAACTGCAGCCTGTACCCCTCGGAGATGGTACTGAGGACCCACCGGTCCGACGTTATATGGGACCAACGTACCCTGAAGGCAGATAAACGGTTGCCAAAAAACAACTTTATTAACTGGGGGGGGGGGGTTTCCCTGGCAACAGGCCCGGTGACCCCGCCACAGACAGTCAAAACCGCCTCTTGCCCTTCGAGGGGCCGGGGCATGGGGCTGACCGCGACTGACGCTGAGACCTGCATCTCTGGTCCCTAGGCCTCTTAGGCAGGGGCTCGTATCTGCCCCGTGCCGAGGGAGCCGAGGGCTGTGGTCTGGACTTGTCCCTGGCCGGCGGGACATACAGACCGAGAGTCTGCAGGGTGGTGCGGGAGTCCTTCATCCCGTGCAGACGGGTGTCTGTCTGGTCCGCAAACAATGCTTTGCCATCAAATGGCAGGTCCTGCATCAAAGCCTGGGACTCTACCGACAGCCCCGAGAAGGAAAGCCAAGACGCCTGTCTCTTAGAAATTGCCGTGGCCATGGAACAAGCCGCTGTGTCAGCTGCGTCCAAGGCCGCCTGGAGAGCTGCTTTTGCTACCGCTGCACCCTCATCGAGCAGCACCCTGAACTCTCTTGTCCTGGTCTTGGAAGGAGGGTTCAAACTTTGGCAAGGAACCCCACAAGTTAAAATCAAAGTGACTCAGGAGGGCTTGGTGGTTTGCTACCCTGAGTTGGAAACTGGCTGAGGAATAAACCTTTTTGCCAAACGTGTCCAGTCTCCTCGCCTCCTTATCCTTAGGTGCTGGTGCGGGCTGACGGTGCCACTCACAGTGGTTGACCAACTCCACTACCAAAGAGTTCAGGGTGGGGTGGGTGTAAAGATACTCATGCCCTTTTGTTGGCACGAAGTATTTACGTTCTGCCTTCTTGGAGATAGGCGGAAGCAAGGCCGGGGTGTGCCATAGGCCCGTGGAGATGTTTGCCACCCCCTGGTGAAGTGGCAGTGCCACGCGGCCCGGTGCCGAGGAGGAGGGGACATTGAATAGAATGTCCGATGGTTCCTCCATCTCCTCCGCCTGCAGCTGCAGATTAGCAGCTACACATCGGAGGAGATCCTGGTGCACCTTGAAAACCTCTTGAGAAGGAGGAGGCGGTACCGCTATGGGCTCATCCAGTGCTGGCAGTGGGACCGGGACGGCCCTTAGAGCATCAGGCAGTGCCGGTAGGCCACACTCCACGTCAGGGTCCGGTTGCGGTGCCGGCGGCGCGGCATCCGAGGACTGCCCTCGGTGCCAAGATGGGGGATGCAGAGTGGGCTTGGGATGCCCCGGCCACGGAGCGGGGCCTCTGTGGTGCGGGCGCCTGGGGCCACGGTGCCCACTGGCACCACTGTCCTTGCCAGGGTGCCCCTTGCCACTGCACCGCCTGGGGTCCCACCAGGGTTATCTGCTCCTGGGGAATGGTGCGGCCCGGGGAGGGGCGGCTGGGAGCCGAGGCGGAGGTGGCTGAGGATCGCACTGTGCCGTAGGAGCGACTCAACCGGTGCTGTCCACGTCGGGTCCTGCCCCGAGATTTCAACCTCGATGACGAGTAAGAGTAAACGTCGGAGGTCATATCCCTGGAGTCCCTTCGGTGACTCCGGGCACAGCACCGCGGTGCCGGCGAGTGCCAGGATGCACTCTGAACATGGCGATCCTCGCGATATGGTCGGTGGTGCCGTCGGCATCGAGATCCGCTCTCACTCGACGCAGAGCATCGACGCTTCCCATGTCGGCGCCTGCTGTCTCTTCGGGTCGAGGACGACTCAGGCGACTCGCTCCTAGGTGACCCCGACAACGGAGTGGAGGTCTGTCTGGGGCTACGAGAGGGCCCGGCAGATCGGGCGGAGATCTCCACACCCGACGTGGCCGGTGAGGGCTGGGAGCCCAACGGCAGCATCTCTTGGGACCGGGGCCTCACCTCGGACGGCCCGCTCGGTACCGGCATAACAAGGACATCACACGCCGCCTGGGCTGCCTCCGGCCTTGAGGAAACCCGTATCGGCAGGGAGGCACGCGCGGACGGAGCCAGAGTCTGAGATCTGGATCCCGAAGGGGATCATGGGCTGGCCAACTCAGGTCTGGCCTCACCCCATCCTTCTCACAGCATCGCTGGGACTTGCCCTGCTTCTTGGCCGGGGAGCGGTGCCGACTGGTGGATGGGGCTTTGCTCCGCACCGAGGATGCGGTGCGTGGTGCCGGAGCCAATGCCGATTCCATAAGTAGGGCCCGGAGTTGGATCTCGTGTTCGTTTAAGCCCCGGACTAAACACGATTTACAAATTTTACACTGCTCACTTATGTGAGCCTCGCCCAGACAGCAAAGACACTCGGAGTTCGGATTGCTTCTGGGCATGAAATTGCGACAGGAGTCGCACGACTTGAAGCCTGGGGCACGGGGCATGCCCCGAGCCAGGCTACCAACTAGAGAAGCTATCTATTGACGAACAAGTACCACTAAGGCTAGAAGTGCTGCAGCCAAGGCTGGAGCACAAAGTTCCGACTACCTTCACTGGCGGCAAGAAGGAACTGTGGGTGGGGGGAGCACGCAGCCCCCTTTATGGCACGATATACAGGCACCACTCCAGGGGTCGCAGCAGTGCTCCCCCACTACTGGTACTGCTAAGGGAAAAACTTCCGGCACCGGTGCACATGGCGAGCACGCACACCTACTGTGGAATACACATGAGCAATCACTTGAAGAAGAACTAGAGAATTTGTTTTAAATGAAAACTCAATATATTACAGCACAGGATCATAGAATGCATGGGGCCCTGCTCATGGTACTAAACAACCATATTTGAACTCTTTTTAAAAAACAAAGAAACAAACATGCACTACCCATAAGCTATTTAAAGTGGGGAAATGCAGGATTAATCTTAAAACAGCATCATAGCTGCAGTTACTGTTTCCAAATGTAAACAATGCCTTTCCATTTCACAATTTATAACCAAAGCGTCAGTTAATTTTTCCATTGTGTGTTTAATTATTCATTTTTGCATAACCATTTATAGACTGTTGCTTTAATGCCTGTGTACTTAGGAGATCAGGACTAAGCATGTGCTTTTTAACTATCATAGAATATCAGGGTTGGAAGGGACCTCAGGAGGTCATCTAGTCCAACCCCCTGCTCAAAGCAGGACCAATCCCCAGACAGATTTTTGCCTCAGATCCCTAAATGGCCCCAAGGATTGAACTCACAACCCTGGGTTTAGTAGGCCAATGCTCAAACCACTGAACTATTCCCCCCCCCCCCCCCCCCATTGCCAGATGTTGTTTTCAATTGCCAGATTTGCATAGTTAAAACGACGAGAAATTCGACTTACTCTTTAGACAAGCTGAATTCTATATTTATGTTTCAGCTGATGGAAATCGTAGGCATCTCTTTACACAATTTGAGCTCAAACTGTGAGCAGCTACAGCAGAAATTTCCTGTAGTCACAATGAATAGTATAAGAGCTGTACCTATTTTATTACAGGAAAAACCCTTAGTAATGACTACAAGAGGGAGCTACTCACCTTGTGTAGTAACAATGGTTCTTCAAGATGTCCCCCTATCGGTGCTCCAGTGTAGGTGTGTCTGCATCCCTGCGCCTCTGATTGGAGATTTTACCTAGCAGTATCAGTTCAGCCCACACATGCACTCTTCCTCCCTCGTGCTCTGCGTCAAGGCTAACTAGTGCTGCATGGGCAAACCACCCTCACTTCCTTCTCTACTGCAGAGCCCCTATTGAGAACTCTGAAGTAGAGGGGAGGAGGGTGGGTTCTGGAGCACCCATAGGGACACACATCTCAGAGAACCATGGTTACTGCACAAGGTAACTTCCTCGAGTAGTGTCCCTATGAGTGCTCCACTGTAGGTGACTCCCGAGCAGTATCCCCAATGGAGGATTGGGACTTTGGAGTCAAGTCCGTTATTGATGAAAATAAGCCAAAGATAGCACCAGAAGCTGAGTCTCTAGTAATCACATAGTATTCTGCGAAAGTATGAGCAGACACTCAAGTTGCTGTCATACAGATTTCTAGTATGGGAACATTTTAAAGTAAGGCAACGGAGGTGGAAACCAATCTCATGGCATGTATACTGATTCTGAATGCAGGTAGCAAATTACAAGCATGAGAGCAATAGTTAATACCACTGGAGATCCATTTGGAAAAATCTCTGAACGGATATTGCTGTACCTTTTGACCTTTCTGCAACACTTAGAAGAGCTTAGCAGATTTCCTAAAGAGCTTTGTCCTATCCAAATAAAAGGCCAAGGCTCTCCTAACATCAAGCGTATGTAGTATATAGTCTCCCTGTTGCCATGATGAGACTTTAGGTGGGAAGGTGAATGAGCTGGTTCATGTGAAAAGACAAGGTCACCTTGGGGATGAACTTTGAGTGCGGCCTCCAAGTGACTCTCTGTTTAAAGAAAATTGTGAAGGGGTGTGTGCCATTAATGCCGCTATTTCCTCTATTCTTTGTGCCAAGGTAATGGCTACTAGGAACATGGTCTTCATTGATAGATGCTAAGAGAACAAGTGACCATAGGTTCTAGTTAGGCTCTTTAGAACTAGATTTAGGTCCCATTTTAGGTTGGAGCAGGGTTCCTTGTTTATGGAAAGAGGTTTTCTATGCCCTTGAGGAATCTCTGTCAGTGGATGGGTAAAAACAGAATATCCCTCTATCACTTGGCAGAAGGCTGTTACGGCCACAAGATGTACCTTGAGGGAGCTAAGAGATATCCCCGTACTCTTCAGGTCTAGTATGTAGTCTAGCATGAAGGGGACGGAGGAAGATACCGGTGGAATTTGTTTGGAATTACAACAAACCTGCAATCTTTTCCATTTTTTTAGGTAAGTGCGGTGGGTAGCCGATTTTCTACTGTGTAATAATACTTCTTGCACCTACTCAGAGCAGCAGCTTTCTGTGCTGGAACCATGAAGGAGCCAAGCCTTGAGCTGGAGGATCCTTGGTTGGGATGGAGGGTTTGTCCGTCATTCTGGAAGAGGTGATGAGTGGGTTGAAGAGGGACTGATGGACACATTGCTTGCTGTGACAGGTATGGATGCCATTGTGTCTCAGCCAGGTGGGAGCAATCAGTATAACTTTTGCTTTTTCTCTCTTTATTTTTATCAGAACCTTCAGCATCAGAATGAACAGAGTAAAAGCTTCTGTCCCATGGGAGAAAGAGAGCATCTCCTAATGAGTGTTTCCCGAGGCCGGCTCTGGAGCAATAGAGTGGATGTTTCCTGTTCAGGTAAATGACAAACAAGTCTATTACTAGGGTTCCCCAGTGATAAAATATGCAGTAGAGCACTGCTGGGTTAATTTCCCATTCATGCTCATGTGAGAACTTGCAGCTAAGACTATCTGCTACTTATATTCTGTACTCCCGGCAAGTAAGTGGCTGATATGAGAACACTATGGCAAATACACCAATTCCATAACTTTAGTGGTTCCGTGCACAGAGAGGATGATCTGGCGCCACCTTGTCGATTTATGTAAAACACGCACACTATCTTGTCTGTCATGATTTTCGTATGAGTGTCCTTGATTAGTGGAAGAAAGTGTGCACCAGGATTTCTGACCGCTCTTAGTTCTAAGAGGTTGATATGAAGAGTCGACTCTGTGGGGGACCATTTGCCCTGAACCTTGTGGTGGTTGCCCTGAACCTGTGGGGCTCCCCAGCCTAAGAGGGATGCATCCATTGTTAGAAGCAATGTGGGGAGGATGGTGCTGCGTCAATGGGACCACTGCACAGATGTTCATAGGGTCTTTCCACCATTTCAGGGAGTGTTTAACCCTGGAGAGTATCGACAGAGGTTTGTCTAGTCTGTTTATCTGGAGTGTAGACCAACCTGATCCATGCTTAGGCACCTCATATGTAGTCTGGCGTGAGATGACAAAATATGCATGCCACCATGTGCCTGAGAAGCTGGAGGCAATGTCTGGCTGGTGTTTGTGGGCTGGTTTGAACCGTCTCTATGAGAGTTGTCAAGGTGTGAAATCTGTGTCACCAGAGGAGTGCTCTAGCTTGTACTGAGTTGAAATCGGCCCCTATAAACTCCAAGCACTCTACTGGAATCAAGGTAGATTTTTAGGCATTGATTTGCAAAGCCAATTGTGTGAATAGATCCATAGTCCTTTGGGTGGTCTGTAGGGCATCTCTGAAGGAGTGGGCTCTAGGAAGACAGTCGTCCAAGTAGGGGTAAATCATGATCCCTTATATACATAGATGAGCAACTTCTACAGAGGACCTTGGAGAATACTCTAGGTGTGGATGAGAGTCTGAAGAGAAGTATTCTGTACTGGTAATGGTCCTGACCGAAGGCAAACCTGAGGAATTGTCTGTGGGATGGCTAGATTGATATATGGAAGTAGGCATCCTGGAGCTCCAGGGCTCAGAACCAATCTCCCTGCTCAAGAAATGGAATAATTACTGCTAGTGTGATATTGTTGTGCCTTCATGTATTTTTTCAGTGCTCTTAGATCTAGTATGGGTCTCCACCCTCCTTTTTTCTTGGGAATTGGAAAATATTGGAAATAAAAGTCATTGCCTCCGAGGTATACAGGAACGAGTTCTATGGTGCCTAGGCATAGCAGGTGATCCATTTCTTATCTTAAGTCTCTCATGAGAAGGGTCCCTGAAGAGGGATGGAGAGGGAGGGTAGTGAAGTAGACGGAGATCATTTCCAATGGGTACTCTAAGACCAATCTGTCGGAAGTTACATTTTCCCAATTTTGAAGGAAAAGAGTGAGGTGACATCCAAAAGGGACGTAGAAGATCTGTAGGTCATATTTGATGTTGTGGGGAGTGGCCTCTGGGGCCTTAACCAAGGCATCAAAACTGGTATTTCGAGGATGAGGGCTGAGATATTAAGGACTGAGGATCTGATAATTTTCGCTTTTGAATCCTAGGCCTCTTGCTATGGCTCATATTAACACTATGGTGATGAGTACTGGGGTGGCCGGGATCTATGGGATGACTGGGGACTGAATTTCCTTTTCTGGCTTGGTGTGTAGATCCCTAGCAAGCATAGTGTGGCCCTGGAGTCCTTAAGTATGGAGTGATGAGTTGGTCTAGTCTGCAAAAAGTTTAGAGTCCTCAAAAAGGAGGTCCTCGACCATCATTGGCACCTCCTTCAGGAGTCCTGAGAAATGTAACCACAACACCTGTCGCATCACTGTCATAGATACTGAGTGGGTTGCTGTATCCACGACATCAAGTGTGGTCTGGAGTGCTGTTCTCGCTACTAACTGTCCCTTGTGCATGATGGCTTGAAACTATTCCCGTTGTGCTTCTGGCAGATGATCAATGCATTACATTAAGCATAGTTCATGTGGTCGTACGTCACCATTAAGGTGTGGTAATTAGCAATCTTGAATTGCAGAGTCACCAAGCAGTATGCCTTCCTATCAAATAAATCATGTCTTTTCCAATTTCTGCCATAAGGGCATTGGCCATAGGAATTCACAGCATACATAATGATGGAGTTAGGTGGAGGATGCGAAAAAAGGAATTTTGCATCCTTAGAGGGCACATAGTACTTTTTAATCAACCTTTTTACATGTTGGAGTGAGAGAGGTTGGCGTTTGCCAAATGACCTTAGCAGGATCCAGAAGTACCTTGTTGACAGGGAGAGCAATTCTCGAGGAGGAAGCAGAGGAGGTGTGCAATATATTTATCAACTTGTGGTGGGCTTCTTTCACCTCAAGAGGAATTTGTACTGTATCTGCCACCCTTTTTGTGAGATCCTGAAACTATTTAAAATCATCCGCCCTGGATGGCGGAGGGAGCATCACCACCTCGTCAGGGGGGATATTCATTGGTGGTATAGCCTCCTCTTCTAGTCTGGCCTCTTCTTCCTCAAAAGTTTCCTCTTGAGGTTCTGGGGCTCTAAATAGAGGCTTAAGGAGACCATCCTATTGATCCTTGGTAGGAGACACTAAATGCCCAAGTAGTATGGTGCCTGTAGGCTTCCCACGGGTCGCAGTATGGCCATTGGGGTGGGAGAAAGCGCATGGGTGGTGGTACCTACAGGTGGTCATACCAAGAAGGTTGAGGCTCAGACTGGGCGGGCCCTGGTTGATGTAGAGATGGACCATGGTGTGAGTGTATGAGAAGATATCATCCTTGTCACTATCTGAGTATTTGCTGGATAGTGGTGGAGCTGACAAGGAGACTGGAGGCAAACACCACGGTGCCCGTGGTGATTCCAGGGATCAAGATGTGCCAGTACCAAACAACAGGGACTCTGGAGTCTCATTCACCATGAGATCTCAGGAAAAATAAAAGTCCTGTGGTACCGTGGTGATCAGTACCATCAGGGCTTGTTGGTGCAGACTTGCCGGTACCAAGGAAATCAGTGGAGATCTTGTATGAAATGGTTGGTCCGACAAGGATTGTTTGGAAGTAGTTGGTTCCAAAAGTTTCCCTGTCAGTACCGCCTTTGCAGAGATAGTATGGTCTTGCTCTTGCCTTTGACAGCTGGTGCCACCACCTCAGAGCCTGAACCCTTCAGGTCTTTATGCTTATAGGCAGTGCCTGCACTGGGGGAGTGATACATCCTGTGGGTACTATGTTTCGGAGTCATCGGTCCAGAGATGACCAGTCGCAATGGCAATCTCCTCTGGCTGGTCAGGGGTCAGTTTGATTTCCTCCTTGGCTCTCCCCTCCTTAAAAGTGGAAGGATCTGGGATGATCTTCGCCGTGGATGGGATTCAGGACCGGGGTCGGACACCGGTTTAAGAGTACCCCCCTCCATGAAGAAAAGTTTCATCTTTAACTCCCAGTTCTTTCAGGATCCAACCTTCAATTGTTGGCAGAAGGTACTCTTCTGTGGAATGTGAGCCTCTCCAAGGGACCAGATGCAGCAGGAGTGTCCTCACTCCAGGAGAGGCACCGTTTAAACCTGGGGGAGCAGAGCATACCCCTTATTGGGGGTGATCCCCAGACAGGGGGAAGGGAGGGGGGAGAACAGGGGTGGGGGGGGGAAAAACCCTAACGGAAACATTATATAACTAAGAAAAAAAACAAGCGGAAACTCTAATAGGAGTTAAGAAGCTAACTCTATACTGTAAGGTAAAGAGAAAGACTGCTATTTGGTCTCAGTTCCTTCTCGACCACCCCGGCCTAAGAGGGGTTCGCCTGCGCAATGCTAGTTAGCCTTGAGGCAGAGCATGTGCGGGACAAACAAACAGATACTGCTACCTAAAATCTCCGATCAGAGACGCAGGGACACAGACACACCTACAGTGAAACACCCACACGGGCACTACTCGAAGAAGTAGTTAGGAATACACAAGTGTTTCCATTCTGGAGGGTCTTTTTCAGTCGCTTATTTGTCAAACTTACCTTTGAGGATGAAATTTTCTACATTTGTTTTCAGGTTATAAGTGATTTTGCTTGAGAAGTCAAAGGAAAAATGGTTCCATCATTTTGATGTGTGGTGAAAAAACACTTGCAATTAAAAAAACTGCAAGTCTTTTTGGAACTGATTGACTAGGTTCACCAGGAATTGGTTGACGTGAAATTTGACAGGACCTAAATCTCTAGGTTTTAAATGTGACTTTCAGCAATCTAGGAATAATCTGTTTTGATTTGGCTGAGAAGAAGGTTTAAAAGACACTGTGTATATGAGCACAGTTATGCAGTAAAAATAGTAAAAATCTGCTAATGTTGGAAAGGTACTGCACATGAATATAAACATGGTATAAATTTGCAGTCAACTTACAATGTAATAGCTTCCTACTGATGATGTACTAGCAGGAAACTGTAATTCATATCATATGTAGATGCAGGGAGATTATTTGTGAAAGTTCAAATGGCATGAAGCAGGGTTTTGAAAGAACCTTGTCTAATCTACTGTAAAATAAATTACAGCAAACAGAGAGCCCTTGCTTGCTTCACTGGAATATACATATTGTGCAGGACAGAGTATTTCAATGCTATCCACAAAATAGTTCTACATGATAAAAGAAATGTATCACTGTCCACACATGAAGCACTCAAAACGCCAGAAGGTTATGTTCCCCACTGAATCTTAACTCTGCTCCTTGTGTAGACACAGAATAGCCTTTAATTAGTCAATCATACTACTTTTTATGCAGGACCCAGCCTAATTCACTGCAAAAGTTAGTTGATATATGAAATGAGTGAAGTGGTTTCAACACAATGATCTCATCAACCTTTCACAATGCACGAGGAATGGGACGGTCCTGCAGAAAAAGACAATACCTGGAGCATCTGAATTCCAATAGTCTTAAGAAGGCAGGAGTTAGGTTTCATGTGCAACTTTAAACTTTGTGACATTAACAGTGATCTGTATGAAATAAATATGTATATAAAATACCTTATCACATAAATGCATGCACATAGTTTACAAGGTCAGTCTTGTATTATTGCTAAGAATTTACAGTAAGAGGTAGAGGGATGACAACTTAAATGACAATACAGGATAAACCATTTATAACTTTTTGCTTTTATTTAAATGTTTTCTGAAAACATTGATTACAACCTCGCCTCAAGTTCACCCATCAACTTCAGCCACGAAAATTCAATGTTCTTTGAAATCCAGAATCCTAGTGGCAAGGGGTAATGTAGTGGTTGACTTCGGCAACTGGAGAGCATGGTGGATTACAACATAGTAATTCATAAAAACAAAACGGTGCAAGAGGCTCTTTGGTGCCAAAAAAAATGAAAGGTAACTGTCACTGGTGTATTTATGAATGTTATAGAGAAGAAAGCAATCAAAGTATAAACTCTTCCTCATGGTACTATGGAATCATTAGTCTAAAGACACTGGAGACTCCTGTACCTTGAGTATTCTGCAAAGAAATATCAGTGTTAAAGAAAAGCTGCATAAAAAATAAACAATTAGAAGAAACTAATTAACTGAGAGAGAAGAATACTGTGGCTCTCAGGAGGAGGAAAAGAGACATCAGTTAGGGCTCTGTCCCGCAGTGGGCATATCAGACTTCTAAGATCTGGGTGCTGAGATCTTGCAGGATCAAGGCCTTCGTTTTCTTCCCAATTTTGATTGGGTGTTTATGTGGTGATGTACCGACCGGCAGCATCAAATTTTGAGTAAACTCATGAAAGAACATACTGCTCAAGTCACAGTACAAACTCAAAACACAACAATTTTACCGCTTTAGTTATATTCCAACACCTAGCCATAAGGAGAAACCCCACACTTCACATGGAAGCAAATAAACCTTAAAGTAACTTGCAAATTCAAATAACTCAGGATTCATTAAATTTTTTTAACCAGATAAGCGTTATAAAAAGTCAGACTTATTTGTGAAATTTTTAGACTACAATGGATTAGCCGATCTTCGCTTAAAGATATACATATATACAAAATTTAGACAAATTTCTATCTTGAGTAGAACAGCAGGTAAAGGAGAAACAGAGAGATAAAAGGCCAACTTCTGCCATCACAAGCACTTGGGGTTCCACATTGACTCCAGACACTATTGCATGCATAAGGTGTGCATCAGAGTTGCATATATGTATCTGCAGTTATAATTTAGCTCACTGTCTAGTTTCTGTTAGAACTTCTTCCTTTCAACTTGATCCAAGAGATAAGGGTTCTATAAGTGATTTGGCTGCAAAAGGAATGAATAAACCATTCGATTATCTAAAACAGTAAGATGTGTAGTCATTTTAACTACTTGGCTAGATTTGTAATATTAAAGCAATTTTCCATTTCAAAATCCTATTCTAACTTGAAACTAAACTAATATATATGAAAGAAATAGAACAGACTAAAATATTCAGATTCTCAGACTTTCTTCTGGAATTATAACCCCTTTAAATGCAACAATCCGTTTTTAATGCAAGTTTACTTCGCTGGACTACCACAGCATGTCCTATATGCTTTTTTAAAATCAGTGCTTGTCTCAGTGTATTCAAATATACAGCTGAAACATTTGCACCCCCTAGCTGTCACAGGTAAAACACAGTACTTATAGCTAACTTACATTCATTTTCAACTTCAAATTTATTGAGGCAGTTTATATCAATGTATCCATAAAATAATTCAGAAATAACCCAAGTTTACCATTTAAACATCTTCATGATTTATCCATTTACACACTCAGTACACAAACAACCCAGCCTCTGTACAGGTTCATCACATGCAAACCACCCATAAAGACAAAAACTTTAGTTAAAAATAAGTCACAACTCAGTGTACTGTTTCAACTGCATCTCCATTTACCAAATGGCACATTGAATATTCTGTAAAATAAGATGTTTTTAACAATCTTGTTAAAAAATTCTTGGGCAAAATATTTCTAGACTTAAAAAACCTCCCAAGATTTTTCAAAACACTCAAGATACTATACAACTTATAATAACCTTGAAATAGGTTTACAAGGTTAACGAAGGTATTTACATACCCAATAATGTAAAGCAAAAAATTCAGATTTCTAATGACAAAATGTGATGCATTAAAGATTTATGAAATTAAAATTAAGGCTCTTTGTATAGTAATTTATGTAACTTTACATAATAGCCAACTTTGGAAATGTCAGTCTTGCACATTCTTGTCAGTCTACTGCATTTAAAGCAGTAGAGTATATTAAGTATTACTTTGAATAATTACAAGCTACTTCTATGTTTGAGCATGCTTTTGAAACATTGTAGTTATTAAATATTTACAATGTGTAGCCTTCAAACTTTATGGAAAAAGCACAAGTATGATTGCCTGACTAATACAAACACCATACTTGCAAAAACATTTTTGCTTCTCAAAATTAAATGCAATTACTACAGTTTTAAAAAGCAAACCAGATTTGAAAAGGTTTAGTATGTGCCTGAATGTGGACAGCAAAATTTGCTCAAATAACTCAGACAGTAATGTTTTTCAGCTTAGATGGAAAGTTTATTTTGTATCAGACTTCAGCTTCTTTAAGCACATAGAAAAATTAAATATTTAAAAAAAAATATTTCCAAGAGCATGTATGTTTTCTGAATGATGCCCTCATATTTGTTGAAAAACCACTACTGTCTTACAGGGTGTAATGAATGGTCCACAGTTAAATTTCAGGATTTGTGTTTAACTGAAAGCAACTTACTGTATTTCAAATGTCATTTCTCTTAAAAAGCACAGGGATGTAAAACACTGAAGACAGAACAAAAAAATGGAATGGTAATCTAAGGATCAAATTCATTAGCCATTTATCCTACTATATCAAAATTTGTAGTCAGAATTGTCTTTATTGACTTTATTTTAGTTTTTGTACACAAAGAAAAACATGTTCATATCCATCATGAACAAAAACTTAAAAAGGCAGAACTAGAAGACATGTGTGTTCTTCACCAAAGCAAAGCTGTGCTAAAGGTTCCAAACATTTCCATTTTTAAAATAAATATTTTCTTCTTCCGGTGTCTACATTCCAGTCTTCAGAGTATCACTGGAAACTGAAGCCTATCATGAAATACACACGTTTAAACAGAGTCCCAGCTCACTGTGTTTGGTAACTTGCCATACCATATCCAGCTTGGTTAGGTATTACAGGAGCACCTTGTCCCTGGGCAGGCTGAGCACCAAATCCACCCATCCAGGCAGCAGATGGAGATTGGCTTTAAAAACAAACAAAAAAAGGCAAGCCAATCAAGTTATTTACAAAGAGATGCAAAATCTGATATTGCTTCTGTTACCTTCTACTCCTGCCAAGGTCAAAAGCTTCCCAACTTCTCACAAAAATAATGCACATACAGGAAGATTTTAGAGCAGGTTCTTCTCCTAAAACATGCCTGCTTTTGGAAAAAACCACAAGCCAAGAAACCTACATACTAGCTGCACTGGCTAGCAAGCTCCAAATCAGAAAGGTATTGTTCAAATACATAAAAGGAAATTATTAAGGAAATCAATTTTAAATGCCCCCATTCAAGTTAAACAAAACAGACAGAATTTGGTTTAGCTCAGACGGAGAAGAAACATTCCATTCGTTTCAAGAGCTCTCCGGACCCTGTACAGTTTTCTTATCTACAGGAGCTGATGACTTGGCAACTTGTTAGCATTTGGAGCAACTTAATTTTATACGCTCAGCAATATGTATTGCACCTTTTCCATTAATATTCAAATGCAAGAAATCCTTTATTATATTATATTTAAATCTAAGTTAATCAAGTTAGACAGATTTTGTGTAGTACTTAAATATAAATTGTTGCTGTAGCCATACTCAAGTTTCTCTGGCTTTATTTCAAATGGAAATATAAATGCAACATAATCAGTCTGAAGCCACTTAATTGAAGAAACACACTTGGGTACAGACAAACAATATCAACTTCTCAGCTGATTTTACAGCAAGAGTTAACATTATTCCAAGAGCTGTGCAAACTTCTACCAACATCACTGATGCATATGTATAAAAAAGGAAAACATAATGGAGAAACATCTGGGTGAGAGAGGGGGAACATGCTGATAAGTCAGCAGTGAAAAATATTACCATGAAATCCTCAGGAGAATATTACAAAAGTAAGACAATTTAAAAAAAAAAAAAAAAAAAAAAAACACCACGTTCTGGACATATATTTTAAATACTCTTAAGAGTGGATGAATGATCAGTTATGCGGTCCATGCCCTTCAGAGTTAGTATGCCACTTAGGTAAATGAAATTCAACAGACTTAAGCCTCCTAGTGCAGAGGGTTTGGCCGGAAAGGCTTGAAGCCAAGAGCACTCCTGATACCAAATTAATCTGAAGTGAGGATCACTGAAGAGTTTTAACATTTCTGGAGAACTGCAACACACCTTTTTTAAAATATTTGAAACAAGTATAATCACTTACTCTACTCCAAATCCCTGTTGATTCCATGCTTGACCATACATTCCGTAAGATGGTACTTGCCATCCGTTGGCCATATATTGCCCATACTGCTGTGGATTTCCATAGACTTGACTCCATTGCCCCCACTGACTGTAGTCAACCTAGGCGCAAAAAAAAAAAAAAAAAAAAAAAAATAGTTCATAGTACAACTCTTACAGACATATTAAATTTAAGGTTTCTGGCAAGGGCAAAACCTTAATCTATGGAGTTACAATTCTTTGCTTTAATTATTGAAAAAAGAATTGCCTTTGCAATAAGGAATTTAAGGTTTCATTACCACCGTAAAATATTTGACTGGGGATGGAGTTAGTCTTCAGTAGCTCAATTAACTAGAATTCAGATATTTCCCAAAGCTGCTTCCCATCTTGAATCATACAAGAAGTTATGTTCCTACAAAGCTGCAAGCCCAACCTGGTAGTGCACTGCAATGTGCACTACCAAAAAGGCCACACCAGGCAATTTCACTAATTGTCTTAATTACTAATTTAATAATAATGTATCAATGGGGAGAGATAATAGTTTTACACTTTACACAGCTGGCTTATGCAAAAACACTCAAACTACTAAAAACAGATTTAAAATTTAATTACCTGTTGGAAGTTTTTAGTCATATCAGGGGATTCTTTACCCCAATAGCATTTAACAACATGTCCTTCAATTGTAGTTCCATTGACTGAAACAATAGCATGTGCTGCACTTTCATGGGTTGAAAACCTAGAGATAAGATAGAAATGAAATTAACAATATGTTTTACTATAATTGATAGTGCTATTACTTTAAAGAACTGTGATTGCATGTGTGCATCACAAGTAGAACTGGTGAAAAATTGTTGACTGAAACTCTCCTCCCCTTCTTCCCCCTATCCCCCAAATACAGATTTGGGTCAATCGAAACATCTGTGAACGCGTGTTGAATTCACCAAATTAGTTTAAAAAAAAAAAAATCCAAAAAAACTTTGTTTAGAAATTTACTTCAATTTCATTTTTATTAACTCAAAATCTAAACAAGTTTTGAGGTTTTATTTATTTTTTTCCACTTTTCAGTTTGCTGAAAGTTTAAAATGTTTTGTTTTGGGTTGACCCAACCTTACCCCCAATGACCATCAAATCAAATCAAATCAAATCAAATCAATCAATAAGAAAGATATTCAGACAACTCTAATCACAAGAAATGCAAAAAATCTTACACCAAATTGTGGCTGCCTTTGTAGGCCTTTATTTTCTGAGGAGCAAATGCCCATAACCTTTAAAGCTTCAATTTCTCCTACAAATGTATACTGCAACGAGAGCTTTTAATTTAACAGCACTGCTAATTCGAGTACATGTTACAGAACAATACATGAAATACTAATATATTAAACAATCGTAGATTTAGTTTAACAGCCTTACCTGACAAATGAGTAACCTTTTTCTGGAAAAACTCTTATTTCCATAATCTGTCCAAATGGTGAAAACGTCTGCCTCATAAGTTGATCTACAACAGATGATATTTTCAACCAATTCATTAGCAACCTTGGGGCTGCAAACGCATTAGTTGTTTAACACGTCTCCCGTACCCCCAATAAAAGTGAATCATACCTGTTAGTCCAGAGGCAATTCCTCCACAGTAAACAGTACAATTTTTTGGACTTGACTGATTTACTACATCTTCAAATCTCAGTTGCTTCGTGCTATCTATACATAGAAAGGGTCATTTTAAAATATTAAAACAGGATTTGCTTTCCAATAATTTTTATTTAATTACAAAATTATACATTTGACAAATCTGCTCAATATTTTAAGACAAATCCACAGGAAAAATAAGAACGATAATGATTTAATATACTAGGCCTTTTATTCCTGAATATCTGTGAGTCAAACACATACTAACTTACAAGTTAAGTGAATTTGATGACTTAAGTGTATTGCTAACTGAACATTGTAACGTCCAGCATAACAGTACATGTGCTGGAGAGCTAATACAAGGTAAATACAAACATCTTACTTTCTTGTGTACTTTTAGGAGCAGGTGGTTTTCGTGTTGCCCAGTTAGTTCTGATTTGACGGCCGCCCAACCACTGGCCTCCCATGTGCACAATTGCATTTTCTGCATCCTGAAGGACATCAAAATTAAGACTCATTCAACATTCGTGGACAAGGAGAGAAGATAGGTAAGCCTACTACTTTTGAGAATGTAATCATTTGTCATTGGGATTAATTTACATATAACAGCAATACCAGTTACTAATAAAGTTACTGCAGTTTTCAAGACTTTGGGCATTTAATATATTAAAGCAGCTACATCATAAAATTTTGCAGTAACATTAAAATCTAGTAATGAAAAAATTACTTCACTAGTGAACTGCTATTTCCAATGCACAGAATACACAACACAAGACAATGGAAGCCATGTATATAGCAAGGATATTATAGCTAGACAAGCAAACAGAAACAAAGCCTATAATTGAATACCCAGTGGTCTCCTGATCAACATTATACAAAGGTCATATGATTACCAAAAGCAATCTTAACTAAAATAAATTAAACCAAAAACATAAGAGTTTAGTTTACAAAGCTCAAATAACACTATAATTAATCTCTTACCAACAACTATATGGGAAATGTATGCAAAAACGCATTTAACAAACAGATGGAAAGTAACATGAACCTATTATACTTGGATATAGAAAAACTTTCATAATTATTAATTTTGTTGATCTTATTGCTTTATCTAGAATATTCATAATGAATACGTTTCTGACCCACAGATTTCCAGTGTGACAAATTATGTATCAAGAAGGAACTGCTGCAAAAGGGTATTGCATCTTTAAGTTCAAAACCATTATCAACCTGGCTGCATATTGGTTAAATTTTGGTAGTAAATGGTGATGTAAGAGGAAATACTACATTCTGAGAAGGCAGAACTGTAGGTAAGAGGAATTTGCAAAGCTGAGATTGGCCCCACCTTTTCTACCACCCAACCTAACAACCTCATGTCACCCATTTTTCCCTGCTATAGCCTCCCATTTGCCCCTTCGTGGTATTCAACTTACATCACCTCTGAACGCAGTCCAACATTTACAGAGCCATAAGAGCAAACATCATCATACAAACATGGAAAATAAACACAGCCAATAGCCTAAACAGCTTAATTCAGACGTAATTCATAAGTGCACCCTGAATGCAGATACTTTGAAGGCGGAGAGACAGGGTCACACGGCACACAGTTTGGAAGACTGTTTCAAAGTCATGGGGGCTAGGATAGGTTCCATCTCCCTGAACTGCAAGGTGCAAAGCTGAGAATACGTGGGTGAAAATTGGGAGGAACTTAAAGACAAAAGCAGGAACAGAAGCAGATGAGATATAACAGTGATCCTGGTCCTATAGTGTGCTGAGCACTTTCAAGACTGAACAGCACAAAGCACTCAGAACTTTGTACGTTTGGCTCTAAGTGTTTCATGTTTTTGGAAGAAAATAAGACTCAAATATGACAGAGAAAGGGAGGGATACCAGAGAAAAGCAGGCGGGCACATGCAGGGAGTAATTTTTAAAACACTTATTTACACTTAAAATAAGCAGTGGCTGATCTACATAGACTACAGCTCAAGAAAGTAACAAACCCAACCTTTTTTTGGTATTCTTATCAGTTAGAGTTTTGTTGATGTTTTTTAATTAAAGTATCTGGTATAAAATTATGTGCTCCTATTTGACACTAAGAAAATACCAAGTTCCAAACTGAACTGTATTTTCACTGGTACACTCTTAAAAAGGAACAATCACGTAATTTAGGCTCTATATAAATATAAACAGTCTCAGCATTTTTTCTGCAGGGCTGGAAACTGAAACAACCTTATGATAATGCAAGAGAATCAGAAAATAAAAAAGATTTATCTACTTTTGCTGTCTGTATTAAGGAATGCCAATTAGACAAAGCATAAGCAGTAAAATGTAAACTAGAGTTTTAGTGTTTTCAATTTTAATAAAGCAAGGTTTCTTAATATTATTTTCATCATGGAATGTCCTTTTAACTATGAAAGCACTGAACTTCATTCAACAGTTCAAAAATGAAAAAACTATGTGAAATACTTCCAACAACAAAGCACTAGACGTATGTTTGTTATAATCCCAAGCCCCTGAAATATTTGTACATTTGTCTCTTTTTCAATACACAGAACAAGCTTAGGAAGGCAATATGGAGGAGCTATGTAAACAATCCCTCAAGTACTTCTGTATAAAAATAGCTCTGTTTCTCATAGCTACCTTGTGTGGGCAATTCGTTTCACAATATGTTCTCAGATATTCTAGTTAGCATATGGTATAACTTAAAATTACTCTTTATAAAAAGCACCTTGTTGCCATAAATAGTGAGGATGTACCATTAACTATGGACACTATTTATTTAATATAATTCTTAAAAATAAGATTTTTAGCTATCCTATTAAAGGGATAGTCAATGTAAGTCACTTCTGTCTGGACTATTTTTACCCATTACTACTATATTTAAGATTACCGGGGGGGGGGGGGGAATCTCTTCACTTTTACCTTTTCTTTGACAGGACTTTGTTTATAGCCAATTTCAATATTTTCCCCTAAATGATCAATTCATTTCCCTTAGGAAAGGGATCCTTAGTAAAGGTATCACAGCAAAAGAGGCGGGGGAAAACTTTTTTTAAAAAATAGGGGGGAAAAAATCTGTAAAATTACAAAAATTGGCGGGATGACTGGCAGGATTAGTACCTGAAACTTTCAATTTTTTATTTATTTTTTTTTAAAATATAGATGACTTCAAGTCTCTTTAATCACTGCTTTGCATAAATACTAGTCTGTATAAAGATTATTCCTGCAAGGTGGTTACTCACCAGTTTATTATAAAATGATACAAAACCATAGCCTTTTGATTTTCCAGTTGCCATATCTTTAACTACCCGTGCATCCCTGTGAAAAGAAGCACAGCTATATGAGGGAATTATTATTAACCTTCAAAATAAAAACTAAAAGGAACCACACACACTGTATTGTGAGCATATTTGTTTTTCTTTTTTATAAATTCAGTTAGCCCTAAAACTATAGCCATTCCTGAACTCTCCCTATTGCTTCTTTACCTGTTAGAAAAAAGCAGTAGGACAAAAAAATAACATGTAATAAACATGCAACCTATCCACATAACCTCTTCTGGCTAAAACTAAAATGTTCAAATTCGAAGTTTAAAAAGGAACAAAGTTTCCTTTTCTAAAATTCTATTAGCTAAGGTCCTCTAAGGTTTACTGTTCTATAAATTACTGTAACAGTTCTATCTACTTTACCATGCATTTTCTAAATAGTTAAATGTCTCCTGCCTAGTGATACAAAATATATGAAATATTAAAAAATTGAAAAAGAGGAAAAAAAATAGGAATTAAAAGGCATACATGGCCTGGTTAACAGATTTCTTTATTTTTCTTGGTCAATTCTCTACCATCATTTTGGAGTTTGGGCAGCTGTAAATTTTGAAAAATTGACATTTTCAGAAATTTAAGAAAGGATAATAAAACTAACAACAATGCTAAGCACACCAGTACGAAAACAACAAATTTACACAGAAATTTTTAGTGAGTAAGTTAAAATGATTGGAAATATAGAACTGCACTGAATATAGAATGTTAAAATGTAAATACTAAAATATGTATATATAAATAATGTATAATAAGAATAAATAGAAATGAGAAAAAATCTACAACTGAGTTCCAGTGTGCACAGTTCCTTGCAGTTAGCCTTCAAGATCCTGTCCATTCTTATGAGCAATTCTGCAAAATAACCAGAATGCTATTACTTTTAATTGTGACTTGGACTTTAGAAAAACTGCAGGTCTCAGGTATAAATATAGACTGAGAAATAGAAACCTGTATTCTTTTTATATTGATTTTTAAACAGTACTACTTACCACATTTAGAGATAAAAAGCAAAGTAAACAACAAAATAGCAGAAGATAAGAAATAAGGTTTATGGTACATTTAAAAGTGTACAGAGCAAGAAAAATGAGAATTTTTGTTCTTAGCAGAAATATAGTCCTGTAAAGTAGCACAAAAAGTTCACATGTAACTTTTTTTTTTTTTTTTTTTTTTTTTTAAGGATTTTAAAAAGAAAGTTATATGAGATCAATGTACTTTTTTGAAGCCACTATCTTATTCAAAGAGACATACATGCTTTAGCACTTCAAGAATTCTTGTAATGTTTAACATGTTCAATTAAAACACAATAGATGTTTTGAAAGCTAACCTTAAATATGTAATATAGATAGGTATTTATCCCTTAACTGGCAGAAGTGTGCACAAATATAAACACAGCATTTTTTCATTGAAATATAGCACTTTTAACTTAACCCCCCTTCTATTAATTGAAAAGTTATTTCATACTTCAGGAAAAAAAACAAAACTTACATTTATACAAGATATATTCACAACTTAGCTAAGTTTTACAACTAGCTACACTTACTGCATCACAAAATTACACCTTGATATTTACCTGCTTTCCTATACTGCCTATAGGCAAGTCTGATGGAATACACAACACTTGTAATTTTTGAAATCACTATTCTGCACGCAAACACTAAACAAAAAAATTAGTCACACTAACAAAAGCTGTTGATGTGTTATTTTTCTGGTTATTCAATTAAAAACCGGAATGACCTTTATATGTAAATTAGGTTAAAAGCATACTGCTTTCAACAAGATTGGAGAACAGAATTCATTAAATGTATTTATAAACATGTGATGCACAACCTGAAATAAAGACATCTCACCATCCACCCCAATATAATGGGAACTTTAACACACAATCTGTAAAAAGATGAAGAAATACTATTTCAGACAAAAACCAAACTTATGCTAGAGTTTTCCCTGAACTGATGTTTGCAATATTGATTATGATACTTACGATATTTTACCAAAAGGAGCAAATGCTGACTTGATGTCTTCTGTTGTTATTTCTGGACTTAAATCCCCAACAAACACATGGAAGTGATCTGCAAATAAAGCATTATCTAATCAAATATTTAACTGCTATCTAGCAATTTAACTCCTTGCATACTTCTGAGAAAGTGAGTTTGAGCAAAGAACTGGGATCCAGGAACTCCCAGGAAATTTAATTCAAGGATTCCATCAGACATTCAACAGTAATTTAACTTCTCCACCTCAGATTTTTAAAAAGGCTCCAGAGGTGATCCTGTCAATTACCGGCCAGGAAGTCTAAATGCAGTACCAGGCAAATTGGTAGAAACTATAGTAAAGAACAGAATTATGAGAGAGACGGATGAACATGATTTGTTGGGAAAAAGTCAACATGCCTTTTGTAAAGAGAAATCATGTCTCACCAATCTATTAGAATTCTTTGAGGGTGTCAACAAATACGTGGACAAGGGGGATCCAGTGCATATAGTGTACTTGGACTTTCATAGAGCCTTTGACAAGTTCCCTCACCAAAGGCTCTTAAGCAAAGCAAGGAGTCTTAGGATAAGAGATAAGGTCCTCGCTTGGATCAGGAACTGGTTGAAAAACAGGAAACAAGGGGCAGAAATAAATGTTCAGTTTTCACAGTGAAGAGAGGTAAATAGCAGGGTCTCCCAAGAATTTGTACTGGGACTAGAACTGTTTTCAACATATTCATAAATGGTCTGGAAAAAGGTGTAAACAGTGAGGTGGCAAAGTTTGAAGATGATACAAAATTACTCACGATAATTAAGCCCAAAGCTGACTGTGAAGAGCTACAAAGGGATCTCACAAAACTGGGTGACCGGGCAACAAAATCGCAGATGAAATTCAATGTTGATAAATGCAAAGTTATGCACATTGGAAAACATAATCCCAAATATAAATACAAAATGATAGGGACTAAATTAGCTATTAACTCCAGAAAGAGATCTTGGAGTAATTGTAGTTCTCTGAAAATGTGCTCGATATGCAGCGGCAGTCAAAAAAGCTAACAGGATGTTAAGCACCATTAGGAAAGGGACAGATAATGACAGAAAATATCATAATGACACTATATAAATCCATGGTACGCGCCCACCTTGAATACTGCATGCAGTTCTGGTTGCCCCATCTCAAAAAAGATATATTGGAATTGGAAAAAGTACAGAGAAGGGAAACCAAAATAATAGGGGTATGGAATAGCTTCCATATGAGGAAAGGTTAAAAAGACTCAGGACTGTTCAACTTAGCAGAGACAACTAAGAGGGGATATGATGGGGTCTATAAAATCATGAATGGTCTGCAGAAAGTGAAATAAAGAAGTGTTATTTACCCCTTCACATAACAGAAGTAATTGGGGTCACACGATGAAATTAATAGGCAGCAGGTTTAAAACAAATATAAGAAAGCATTTCTTCACACAACGCACTGTGGGAACTCATTGCTGGGGATGTTGTAAAGGCCAAAAATATAACTGGGTTCAAAAAAGATTTAGGTAAGTTCATGGAGGATAAGTCCATTAATGGCTATTAGCCAAGATGGTCAGGGATTCAACCCTACGTTCTGGCTGTCCCTAAGCCTTTGACTGCCAGATTCTGGGTCTGGACAAGACGGGATGGATCACTCAATAATTGCCCAGTTTTGTTCATTCCCTCTGAAGCATCTGGGATTGGCCATTGTCAGAAGACAGGATACTGGGCTACATGGACCATTGGTCTGACCCAGGATGGTCATTCTTATGTTCTTTAGTTTCTACCATTTGTAAAATAGAGTAAAATACAGGGAACGTTTTAAGACTTCAATTGTAAACACGAATGTGGGTATTTCTGCTATTAAAACTCAGCATGAGAGGTAAAATACAATAATATTTAGACATTTGTCACTGCAACCTATTTTTACACTAATCTCTATACAAATATTTCACAATGTAATACTGTGGAATTACTTACTGGATGTATCTTTTTTCTGGCTACTCGGTGTTGTTGCCCAGTTTACTTTGACCTCCTGAAAATAAATGTAAGATTTAGCATAAATTCATAAAACTAGAAATTAATGTACACTCAAAGGCCACTTACAAATATTAACCTAAACAAGTTCTCCCCCAATAGAAAGAATAAGAGTTTTTTTAAGGCATCAGAGGATGTATTTTTTTTAAGCAAGACCGTGATTAATCGTTTTCAGTGAAATTCTTCACATCATAATTTATATATCTGACATAAATCTAATTTCTTAAACCTTAGCATTTTTATACACAACTTACCTTTCCCAAAATTTTTCTCCCATTCATAGCAGCTAATGCAGCAGCTGCATCTCTGTGTTCATAAAATTCCACAAAGCAATAAGGGTCATTGCTTGTATGCTGCAAAACAGAAAATCCAACAGAAGAGTTGACCCTTCTGCTATCGGGTTGCTGAGAAGAAAATCCAGGAAAAAATATTACTTATAGCTAGAAACTTTAACAATGTTATTTATTTCATTAGTATTAGATATAACCTTTAAAATAACATTAAGAATGTAATACATTGAACTCTAATTTTTAAAATTGAACTCTTTTTGAAGATATTTCAAATGTGAACATTTCTTATCAAAGTTAAATCCATTTTTTAAGTCTTCATTTAGCATTAGTCTACTAAGCTTAACACATACCAAGTTACCTTAAGGTTACCTGCAGAGGGAAAAAATGGGTTTGGGAAATTCTGCATCTTTAACACATACAAAGAAAGCCTGAAAGATTTATCATTTCCCTCCTATCCCCTCCAAGTTTTTCTTCTTTCTCCTCCTGATTGACAAAATCTTTCCTTTATTTGCCAAAGGACTCCTTGGTAGACCAGAAAACTGGAGTGGGAGATCTCTTAGCTCCAACAAGTGAAAATATTGAATCTTGTCAACAGTTGGATGCAAATATCTTTTGAAGGAGTCAATAAGTTAATATCAGAGGGGTAGCCGTGTTAGTCTGAATCTGTAAAAAGCAACAGAGGGTCCTGTGGCACCTTTAAGACTAACAGACTAACAATAAGTTAATAGTAAAGTGTAAAAGTGACTAAAAATCCTCTCTTCACAACTGGTCAAGCTTTAATTTCGATACTTATGATATCATAATGCTACATGGTCTCCTATCATCCATACTGTATGCTACGAACTGCTGGGGTTGGAAAGACCTGAAATTGTAATGTAAAATCAAGCAGACAAACCTGTCGGACTTTCTTTAGACATTTTGAAGCAGGGAAAAAGAAGGGTACAAACAGCCCCATCTGCCCTTCAGGTCACTTTTAAATAACACTAATTGCTAAACAGTTTTATTAAATACAGCAGCGATATTAAATGTAAAGAAAGTCAATGACTTCTGAGAAGCCAATCAAATCGTAATCATCATTACAGTATGAAATTCAAACACTAGGTTTTAAGCTTTGTGAAAAATGTTTGCAGTGTGCACTAAGTTGGAGTTTTACACTGGTATATCTGCATTACTGATATAGCATGTACAATCCCAGGACCAAAGAGCTCATAAAGCAAGTTCTGAAAAACAGCTAATTTAAAACAAAATTAAGTTCACTGCAAGAACCTCATTTTCCCTTCTGCCTTCTTTCAGATGTATAGCAAAATTTCTGTTGTAAATTAATTGCTAACCCACCGTGCTCTTGCACAGCAGCACTTTCTCCAGTAATGCCACCAAAAATGTGGAGATTGGGTCTTTATTTCACACTGCTTTAACCATTAGCCAATATGTTGGTTCATATACGAAGTATCAGATACAAAGAAATGCCTATTTAAGGGATAATATGTGCTCAAATATAGTTTCCAGAGGGATATAAAGGAAGGCAGTCACTCACCCACATCTCTGATATTGACATAAAAGAACTGGATAGTCTGGCCCTAAAGTAGCGCTAAGGGACAATAAAGAGGACAGAAATAGCCCTCCAAAACACCCTCAGTACAGGGCATCTACCAACTGGTACAGAGCCACCACATAGTCTCTACGCTGGCCATCTTCTCAGCCCTTGTGATAGGGACATGTCAGGAGGAGGACAGGATGTGGCTGGAGGCCTTAAGAAGCATATCTTAGAATTAGCACAGTCTCATGACTTCTCTAACCACCAGGAGTGGGGTAGGTGCCCAGCTGCCCCAGAACACCACAGATACAAGTGAGGCTTAAAGCCCCCTTTCTCTCTCTGCCCATCACATTCCTGCTGCATGAAGAGGAAGAATGGAGGAAACTAAGTATACATAGTGCATGTATTTGAGTTTATTCTTCCATTAGAACCTGCCCAATTTTCACCCTCATTTCAATTAAAGGGCCTTTTAAGGAGTGATTTTGGATACCTCAGTTTTTGGGTGTCCAATTCAAGATACCTTTAAAGGTCCCAATATGCAAAAATTACTGAGCAGCCACTCTCTGAAAAAAATCAAACCCATTTAGGCCATCTCAAGATGGGCACCCAAAATCTCTAGTCATTTTTGACTATTTGGTCCATGTCTTCTACAAGAGGGATAACAAAAATGGAAGCACAGAACTGAGAGCAAAGGAAAGTAGCATGCTAATTAGTCCTGGGGAAGAAACTATGTACCATCACAGGTGGACACATTCAATACTATCTCCACTGGGGGAGATGAGAGATAAGTTGGTGACTAGGTCTTGAGCAAGATGCTCTTAAATAGGAGAGCTAGTTTAGTGTCCGTGAAAAGATGAGGACTAAACACTGATTTTTAGAGAGAAGGACAGAATAGGCAGGTGCAGCTCAACCTGTATACATAAGTATAGTTTTGCCATGTCTTCACCTGCAATACACCCACTATTCTAGTTCTGGAAAAGAGTCTGCCAGTTGAATGTGAATTGTTTTCAAGGTGTACAAATGGAAACAAGGAGTAAAAGTGTTTTAAGGCACCTATTACTCAAACTAGGTTTGAAATGCATTTCCACAAATTAAAGGCTGTTGTACTGATCCACTGTACCACCAGCATAATATTTCAATCTAAATATGAATGAGATGCAATTACCACAGACATTTGCAGTCTATTAAATATAATATAAAATACAAGTGTTAGCATGTTGTTTGTAGTGAACCACCCTGACAGAAACATCATACATTCCATTTTCTGTTTTCTCTCAATCTGAAAACTCAGACAAGACAAAGATGCCAGTTAATAATTTCTAAAAGCAAGCATTTAAATTTGGTACTACTACAGGCCACCGAATTCAGGGTGAACTTTGAACGCACACACACTTTAAAGGTCATAAATGGGCACCGCACATTTGGATACTTTATTACAGGTGAAACCTGTAATTTGACTAAGAAAATGGCACTGATTCTACTCTTATTGAGCTATTTTCTTTCATATTAGATAGCTAAGTCAGATAAATCAAGGACAGATTAGTAGACTGGCTGAAGAGTATGGGTCAGTGAAAGATTTTGGAATATCTCAACCCTTCATCCATTCTAGATTATTTATTGACAGCTGCTAAAGTCACTGGGTAAGGAAGTGAACATGCGTGACTGAGAATTTATCTACAGTAGATTTATTACTATAACTCCATTTAACCATCCATGGTTATTAAAAATGTAGAACTATAAAGATTGGGTTAAGATGTCTGCAGTGCTAGAAATTCCCACTAAGTTGTCATGAAACCAAAGGATGCCAATACTCAATTGTACAAGCTGAAGATTGTCTTGGAAGGAGCTTATTCCTAAAGAGTACCTGGGAACAAAAACTCAGATGACAGCCTTTGAGCACAAGCTGACAACTGCTGAGTCATGCATAGTGTTGAGTCCAAATACATAGAGCCCTGCGCAGATACAAAATTACACTTGCGGATTCGGATATCCGCAGATATAAATCAGTATCCTCAGAACTGCAGAGCTCTCACAGGAACCGCAGCAGCAAAAGGAGCAGAACGTGGGGCTGCTGCTCCCATTAGCCAGCGCCCCGCGCAGTGGCTCCTCAGCGCGGCTGTACCGCCCCCATCCCTGCCTACTGGGGCGGGTACCAGGCTCACTGGCAGCTGTTCCTGGTCGCGCTCTTGTGTTCAAGTGGCATGCAGGCCCCCAGACAGGAGATGCAGATAGCTGCATGGAAGGGCCAGGGGCAGGGCTGGGGACGGTACGGAGGAGGAGAGGAGCTGCTGGCGTGGGCGTTGGGTCCTGGGAGCGGTGGCCCCACGTTCTGCTCCTTTCACCGCTGCGGCCCCTGGGAGAGCCCAGTGGTTCCGTGGATACCGATTTATATCTGCATCCGTGGATATAAATTTGTATCTGTGCAGGGCTCTACAAATACAGTTTGCTTAGGAAGCTACATTCTACCATATACCAGCGTTGCAGAGATATGCTGCCAATCTGATTTTCTGCATTTTTATACAAAACCAGTATGCTATATCTGATACCATTTAGAAATGGAAGGCCTTACCTCTGTTATCATTTTACAGCTTTTGCATGGTCCAATCTGGCTGAATAACTGAAGTATAAGTACTTCAGTCACATCTCTGGAGAGGTTTCCTACATAGCTACACAAGGAAATAAACAACATTTTAAATCCAGCAACTTTATCTTCAAGTTTATAATAGATTTTAACATATTATACAATTTCTATGTAAAACCTCCTTTTAAATATCGCACACTGAACAAAATACTTCACAATATTTGCATATGAACTTATTCACAGTTACTAAATTAACAAGTTTCCTAAATTATAAGATTGGCAATGCAACTGAGATCATGAAACTAGAAATAGTCATGTAATAGTACATAGCAGTATTACTTTTGTCAGCAGCAACAAAAAGGGATCAGGCAATCAAGTTGGGAATGATGTTTAAAATCAAGTTTTGGTATCCACTGACTACCTGCCTAACACCATTTTGGAGGGTAGGAAAAATTATTCTTTTATATATTCAACATCATATTCCTTAATATTTTATTGATATATAACTCAGCCACATGTGAAGATGACAAGCTCTCTCATAATTAGAGAGCTCAATTATTTGGTTCTATTGCATCTAGTCATTTGGGGGGAAACAACACACCCGAAAACAAGCAATGTAACTTAGAGGGTAGAATAGACAAGGAGTATTCCATTAGGTGTCTGTTGTGGTAACTGGGAATTCCAGAGGGAGGGTAAATGTATTTAAAAAGTACACATGCACCATACACTCTTGCAAGTTTTGACCAAAAGTCATTCTCATACCAACTACTACACTGCCCTTTTCCACCCCCTTTTTTTTTTTGACTTAAGAACTTTTTAGTACTTACACAACCTTCATGACAATTCCAAATTTAAAAGTGTATCAGTTGGTCAATTTCAGGTGAAAAAAGTTTCCTACTCAAACTCCAACAGGAAAGTTCATCTACTTTCTTCAATACTGAAAGCTATTAGAGAATCTAGAATTCACCTCCACAAAAGAAAGCCATGTCATGAAAAACTGCTGAAAATCCACACTTTCTAATTTGAATGATCAAATTTCAGTAATTAAATTCACAGGTATGGAACTGAATTTATATGTAAAAATTGTACAAAGATATTCAGTGTGTTCATTTGTCAATAAAGCCTCCAATCTGGAGGACAGTAACATTCACATCACATAGGTATATTTACAACTTAAGAATATCACAATACCACCCAACTTCAAGTATTCAAGTGTGCCTGTTAAATCACAAACATTTCACATTAATGTATCACTTTCAAACAACTTCACTATGAAGTTTAATTCATATGGGTAAAAATGAAGGCAGAAATATACTAAGTGAAAGCCATTTAAAGTCTGTTTGAAAAGTTGCTTCCTTCAACTAACTAATGAGAAACATCAAATATCTTTAAAATCACTTTTTAAACACTTACATTTACTCCCTTTTGTCTGTTTGTTACCTTTGAAAAGCCTGAAATAAACTCTCTGCCAATGTTATAGTTCCCTATTGGTCAGTCTGCTACTCCAATGACACTGAAATCAACACTACTTACTTGATTGGTTTTGCACCAGTACCACACAAATCTAAATCAAGAGAAAACCTTTTAGGTTTAAAAAACAGCATTTGTTAACTACTGTTTCAGTGAACGTAAAGTATTTGTTTCTCTAATCTCTCAACGAGGTCTTAAATTTTAATTGGGGTCCAGAATAACTTTTTTAGATATCACCTGGATATAAACTTTCCCATTTAGAATATGTATGCATATTTACAAAGTCAATTCTATATATACTAGGGAAAACTCACTATCAGAAACTAATGATTCACAACATTTTAGAATAAATTTCACTGAACAAACAACTTTTTAAAAAAAGATATCCAGACAAACCAGCTATTTGGATGTGTGTGTATATCTATCTAAGTGTAGATCTGAGTGTTATATATATACACAAAAATATACAGCAGCCAGCTACACAAACACTCAGATCTACACTTCTGTCACTATTTGTAATACCGCTGCCAATACATATCACATCTTTAACTGAATTGCAACGTAAGATTTAGAACTTTCTTCTAGGTTACCTAGCCACAACAACATGAATTGTCTTTTCAAACTACACAAATATATGCCATACTAAAGTTAGTTTAAATTTTAAAAAAAATTAGCTAAACCGGGGCGGGCAAACTTTTTGGCCTGAGGGCCGCATCGGGTTTCGTAAATTGCATGGAGGGCTGGTTAGGGAAGGGGGTTGTGCCCCCCCCCCGGACTCCTACCCCATCCAACCCCCCCATTCCCTGACGGCCCCTCTGGGACCCCTACCCCATCCACATACACCCACTCCCTGTCCCCTGACTGCCCCCGGACCTCCGCTGCCCCATCCAACCCCTCCTCTCATTCCTGACAGCCTCCCCGGGACCCCTGCCCCATCCAACCACCCCTTCTCCCCGTCCCGACTGCCCCTGGAACCCCCGCCCCTGACTGCCCCCTGCCGCCCCATCCATCCCCCCTCCTTCCTGACTGCCTCCCGGGACCTCTGCCCCCATTAAGCCCCCTGTTCCCTCCCGACCGCCTTGACCCCTATCCACTCCCCCGCCCACCACCCCAAACTCCCCTGCCCTCTATCCAACCCCCCCTTCTCCCTGCCCCCTTATCACGCTGCCTGGAGCACCGGTGGCTGGCGGTGCTACAGCCATGCCACTCGGCTGGAGGTGGGCCACGCCGCCGCCACCACCCAGCTCAGAGCACCGGGTCAGGCGGGGCTCTGCAGCTGCACTGCCCGAGGAGCTCACAGCCCTGCCACCAAGAGCATTGTGTCGGCGGCGGAGCGAGCAAGCTGAGGCTGCAGGGGAGGGGCCGGGGGCTAGCCTCCTGGGCCAGGAGCTCGGGGGCCGGTCAGGACGGTCCCGCGGGCCGGATGTGGCCCACAGGCCGTAGTTTGCCCACCCCTGGACTAAACGATACTTAATGTTTCAAAAATTTGCAGACTATTCATAGTCTGAACCCAAAATTTAACCTTTGAGGATGTTACTAGAATCAGACAAAAAAAATAACCTCCAGATTATAAATAAAAAAATCCTTGTCAAGAAATAACCCATATTTTTATAGGACCTACATAATGAGCACTTGTTTCCTCTGCTAGCGCTGCAGCAGTATGAGCTAACACATTCCCAAATGGTGTACATAGCCCACACTCATCAATTGCTCTGCACAAACATGATAGTAAACACAATGAAGTCATGTTGGCTTCATCTCCATTGACTCAAAGAAATGAGGGAAGAAGACATTTGCAATATAGTAAAAGATCAGAAAGAGCATCATTCCAAAGTGTATATTAATACTGTGCAAAAACTATACAAAATAGAATCTCTTTTGTGCTGGCAAGAAACTAGAGAAATCATTCTTCAGGAATTAGCATAAGCTTTACTCCACACTAATTTAATAAAATTTCCAAAAAGGACAGTAGGTAGGTTTATATAACTACTAAACCTTTTGCAAAATGATTTTAAGAACTTGCTATAACTCATGTTTCAGCCATTTTGTAGGCTGCTTCCTTATGGAAAAAAGCAATACTACTCTGGGTCAACTAATTCCTAGATTTGAAGGAAGTGTAATGCTTTATTGGCTTAAGAACAAGTTTTTTAAAATTCCCTAAATGCATATCAGATAATTGCATCACTCTATACTGTAGTGTTTTCCTTCAACTTTCAGTGTTATAAAAAAATAGACAAAAACAGTTAACACTATTCTCAAATTGCTACCATTCTGAAACTGCAGTACTGTAGACTCAAGTACATCTATACTACAAAAAAAAAAAACAACAACAACAATTGCAGCAGTAAGTCTCAGAGACAAGTTTGACTGACTTAGGCTCAGGCTATGTAGCTAATAATAGCAGTGTAGATGTTCCCTTTCGGGCTGGAGCTGGGTTTCAGAGCCCAGGCTCCATCCCAAACAGGAACGCCTATAGTGCTATTTTTAGCCCTTTAGCACAAGCCCCATTACCTCAAGTCAGCTGACCCATAGTCTAAGACTCGATGTCGTGGTTTTGTTTGTTTTTGCAATGTAGATGTACCCTCAGACCAATCTGTAATATAATGTTCAATAACATAAGCATAGCAATATCTGCAGAGTCCAGATTTCTAGAAGTACATGAACAATTTGGCCATGCAAACTTATACAAGTTTGGGCCAGTGGGAGTTAAATATCAAGATTTAGCTTTAATATTTTATGCAGTCTTTGTACTTAATATTAGCACTGCCCCCAATATATTCAAAGATGACTTAAAACCAGGGCCGGCTCCAGGCACCAGGCACCCAAGCTGGTGCTTGGGGCGGCACCTGGAGGGGGGCGGCGCGGCGCTCCGGCCGCCGGGCAGAGCGGGGCCACAGCCGGGCTAGCCACCCTCCCCCCGGCGCTCTGGCCGCCCTCCCCCCGGCCGCTGGGGGGAGAGCGGCGAGCCCCTAGTGGGGCTCGCCGCCCTGCGCTCTGGCCGCCGGGGGGAGAGCCGAGCCCCAGACGGGGCTCGCCGCCCTGCCCCCGGCGCTCTTGCCGCCGGGGTGGGGGGAGAGCCGAGCCCCCGCCGGGGCTCGCCGCCCTCCTCCCAGGGCTCCGGCCGCCCTCCCCTCCGGCGCCCTCCCCCCCTGGGGCGGCAAAAAAGCCAGAGCCGGCCCTGCTTAAAACAAAATACAAATATCAAACAACTTTGGTGTAAAGTACTTAACTATCTCAAATAGTCAGGGTAAGGAAGACATTCAACACCTTTGGAACTGAAGTCTTATGTTACCAAAATCCACTCCATGAAGCCACAAAACACCAGCTTGGCTTGAGTGGCCAGCCAATATACTCGTGACTTCACAACAGCCAGGGAAACAGCTACTTGTAACATGCAGCCAGCCTAGAAAGGTTTTTTTTAATATAAATTGTGTATAGTTTAAAAGTTGTACTATGTATTTAGACTATAAAAACTAAGTTTGCAGAACTATGCAATATGATGTTTTGAGCAAAGCAAGTGCTTTTAAAAATACCATTTTCAAGGTCTTCCAAGCTTTTTATATTATTATAACCCACAGGATAGTAGTATGGTTTTGCAAAACTGAAACATTATACAGTAGAGAAAGGCACTTATTATACCTCTCTAGGCTGTCTCCTTAATTCATGGGACCTCAATATGCTGTGGCTTCATGCACATTGACATATTTGTACAGTGTGTTCACTTCTATAAAATTGTGGCACTTGCATACTACACTGATAGGCATAGTTTAAAAACCTAGACCAGATACTGGAAGTCCAAGACATTGTCAAAATCATTCAGTAGTACAATGTCTACAGACCAAGGACTTGTCTTCACTATCGGGGTAAGTCGACCTAAGTTTCGCTACTCCAGCTACGTGAATAACGTAGCTGGAGTCGACTTAGCTTAGATCGATTTACCCTGGTGTCTTCACTGAACTGCGTCGACGGGAGACACTCTCCCGTCGACTTACTTCAATCTTCTCAGGGAGCTGGAGTAACAGGGTCGACCATGGTCGATTTAGCGGGTCTTCACTAGACCCACTAAATCGATCCCTGCTGCATCAATTGCAGCAGTATGGATCTCCCCATAGTGAAAACCATCCCCAAAAAAACAATATCTGAGGTTCACAGATCCTGTTAAGCTAGTAGAAGAAAAATCCTAACAGCAGAGTACACCAACAATCAACTAGGCTGAGGATCAAAAAGAGCTCTATGAGGGTGACATGTTTTTTATCGCTGTACAGTAGGCAAGTGAGGACAGCTATGTTCATAGCTATTTCTTTTTGGCCCGTCAAAGTTCTTCCAGGCTCTACTTTAAAGGAGGATACTGAATGTTTGCGGGGAGGGGTAAGAAAAGGGGAAAGTTATATGGTGAAAATTTCACATAAATTCTAACTCTCTGACTTGGTCAGTGGCATCATCTCACAGATACTGCTAGTGAGCTGCAGGAAAAGAGGAAATGCTTTGGAAATTCCATATTGTATTCCATATAAAAAATTTAAATTGAAAAGAAATTACCTTTATCTATGAGACTTGGCTTTAAGTGAAGTTTGAGATTCAAAGTTTAACAGTTTTAGCTCAGTGCCCCATGGATCAGATTCCACATTCCGAAATACATAATTTGGCATAGTGGGTGATATAACACCTTTGTGTACAGTGGTGACTATTCGAAGACTGCTAATACGGAGAATGAACAACTTTAGTGTGCAAAAAGGGCAGTCCCAAGTCAGAGAACAGATCACTGGCAGGAATCACGTTCTAGCTTCCCAGGAAATCAAAGTAATAAGACTTCAATGTCTATGAAGGATAAGGATCTGACAGACTTTACAAGAGTAAGTTTGATTCCAACTGAAACTTTCGTATCAACAAGATGTGTTATTAGTAAGTTCTAAAGAACTCTTACCAAAAGAGCTGCTGAGGCCTCAAAAACTGTATTAATTTTTTGTTAGTCTAATATATTTTATTACTGATTTCAGTCGCAACAAGTGTGGCATTGAGGATAAATTCAAAAGTACTTTTTTGCGGTTACTTTCTATATAATGTTAATAAGGAGAGACTTTGATCAGAATCCAGACACCATTATATGAGGCACTGTAGAGGTAAACATAGTTCTCTCTTCTTTACCATACTGCCATGTTATGCTGAGTTATAAAAATAAGCTGACAATTTATCAAAATACTACCATTTCCTTTGACAAGTAAGCCAACAATTTTTTTCAGATTTATATAAAAGCCTGAGAGCTGTGAGAGGTTAAATGGCCTTTATTTTCTAGTATTTCAGATACTTTTAACCATTAAGAAGTCATTAAACACCAGAAAGCAATATAATACCACTTGAAATACTGCAAAATAAGTTAATACTGTAGGCAATTAATATTTAAAACAATTACTTAGGACCTAATGCCTTTGGGGGTTTTTTTCCAATTAAAACATTTGATCCCTAACTTGCAGGTGTCTATAGGAGAAAAAATGGTAACGTACAGTATTTTCCAGTGTGGGAGGGATAGCTCAGTGGTTTGAGCATTGGCCTGCTAAACCCAGGGTTGTGAGTTCAATCCTTGAGGGGGCCACTTAGGGATCTGGGGCAAAAATCAGTACTTGGTCCTGCTAGTGAAGGCAGGGGGCTGAACTAGATGGCCTTTCAGGGTCCCTTCCAGTTCTATGAGATAGGTATATCGCCATATATTTTATTTAGAACTCCTGAGATATATTTTCTCTGATAAGTGAAATACCTCATGGGCACAGAACCGTGACACTTATTTTATTGACCACGTGATTATACAATTGATCAATTGGGTTTAAAGATAAAATACCTACTACTTACTTAAAAAAAAAATTAGAGTTCAATGTGTATTACTATTTGGTACTAGATGTCAGTGAGCATCTTGTTCAACTGAAAAGGCATGAATGTTATTTAGTAACCTTAAAAAAACCCCACAAGATGAGCATTTAAGTGAGAATCCTAAATTTAAAAACATTATTGGTATTTCATATGAAGCTAGAGGTGAGTGGAATGTCTAAGCAATTCTACAGCAGGATTTTTGATATTATTATGCAAGAGAAAATTCTTTGTATTTTAAGAAAAGCACTTACAGTATATTAACTTCACAAATTAAGCAGAGATATAATCATATGTGATTATTCAATCTTCTTCTGCAGCTCTTCTGAGGTGTTATTTCAGACATCTTAGCACAAATGTAGTCTTGTCATTAAATGGCTAAGGGTTAAACTAGTTCACTTCCTGATACCTCAATCAAAAGTATAAACTACTAACTCAACACCAGAACTTGACAGCAGCAGCAGTAAGAGCACATTTAAAACTTAGCCTAGTTCTAACTTTCCCAAAAGTTTTTTTGTTTTTAGAGGAGAAGTCAGGAGGATATCTAATTCATTAAAAATAAACTAAATTAAACCTCACTGTGCACCTTACTCTTTCTCCTTCCCCCACTTAAAAAAAAAAAATTCCTAAGATTATTCCCCATTGTCATAAGTGAATTCTAAGTCCCTTTAGGCAGTCAATATCCATTTCTAAAAGTTATTTGGGGTAGAAGGACTCAAAGTATGCACCTCAAAGAGCAAAGGCAGGCCTGGTAATTGTTATGCTAAATTAGGAATAATCAAATCCAACTTTTGTGGATTGGAGAAGAGGCGGGAAAGAGACAGACAATATCACCTAGAAAAATAAAATTAGTTAGAGACCAATTTTATTCCCAACTCAGTCTGCATTTTTAAGTGTCTTAATAACCCAAATTAGCCCCCAAAGGCCATTTCAAAGCTATTTTCCCAAGGCAGGCAAAAGGACAACCTCTTTCTTGCCCACATGCACAGTCTGAATCTTTTGTATTTCATATAGTATATAATGTTCTTCACAAAACTGGCAAAGGGAGCGGAGTTTATAAACTAGTTGAAAATAGTTTGAACAAAACTTATTTTATATAGACTTTTTAAAGCACATATAAAGAGCGCCTATTTATACTTTCCAGGTACCCCCCATATAACTTTAAAATACAACAAAATATTCCAACATAACTAAAGCACAGCCGATTTCAATATGACTATTAGCTATCTAAGCAATTCAAAAGCTCACATTTGTTTATTTTTAAGGAATTTTTGTAAGATTAAGCTCATTTGCTTAGAAGGAAACCTTCAAGCTGTTAGTAAGTCACCACACACTGACACAAAACTCAAGATGTAGTGATTTCTCATGACAGTGTATAGCAAAAAAAACATACAATACAAGTACTGGAGAAAAAAATAAATGACTTTTCTAAACACCCAGTTTTAGGGAAAGAACCCTCTTTCACAATGGTCTTCACCTCACCCCAAGAAAGAAGATGAAACAATGAACATCTGTTTCATGACACCACAAACTAGAACCACGAGGAATCCATTTACCTTGGAGTAGTTGTGGGCATTCTTCTGCCACATACACAATTCAGGTGGGTGAAGGGAGGGGTTTAGTTGCAATAACCTCAAGAGTACAATAAAGAGCATGCCTTCCGCGAAACTGTCAGCCATTGATTATGCACCCCATTCACGATTCTGGATCTCTCCTGGGCCTCCCTCTATACTCACACGGCTTCTGGCTCTCCACTTCCCTCCCAAAGTCAGTATCATCCTGGCTAGTTTCCTCCTCCTACCTCACTTCAATTTTTGCACTTTGCCTTTCAGTTGCTGGACCCTCCCCCCCTCCCAGTCAATATCCTCATCCTCCCCGCAGTCAGTATTTTACTCCTCCCCCTTCCCACACTTCCAATTTATGGACCATCCCCCCCCCTCCCCCCATATCCTCTGCCTTCCTCCATCCCTCCAGGTTGTGTTCTCTGCCCCCGAAATTCTCCTCCCCACCCTTTCCCACTTTCTGCAGCTTCCTGTTCCCTCCCTCTTGCAATCTCGGTCGCCCCCCAACTCCCGTCAACATCTTCCACCTTCCCCTTCCTCTCTCCAGTTTCTGTGGTCTCTCCTCGGCCTCCCTCCCCCGGCCAGGCCCCTCATGTTGTGGCAGCACGTCCCGCGCCACGCACTGAGTTCCCTCCCCACCGTCAATATCCTCCCTCTAGTCCCCGGCGTCCTCCAAACCCGGGTCCACCCGGGGGCTGCTCCTGGCCAAGCCCCCTGGGCCCCCACTCCCCGCCCGGCTCCGGCTCCCGCTCCCTCTTCACTCACAGGGTCCTGGGCTGCCCGTCGTCTTCCATCACGGCGTGAGGGCCGTTCGTAGCTGTCTCCGGGGGGCGCGCTGGGGGGGCTCCGCCGCGCAATGAGAAGGGAAGGTGAGGGCCCCAGCTCCCCTCGCTCCGTCTCGCCCCCGCGCCAGGTCCCGACACCGCAGTCCGAGCAGGAGAGGGAGGCAGCACTACAAAATGGCCGCCGCCGCCAGCCACTCAGGAAGCCGCGAACTGCGCAGCCGCAGCCCGCTCCCTCTCCGGCCGGATTCTCCTTCCCATTCCCCTCCACAGCGCTGCGGTGCCGTCTGGGGGCCGTAGTCACAGAGGATAAGACTTGGGTAGGTGGATGGGGTAGCCCCACGGCCTTCTGGGAATTGTAGTTCTAGGAGGCGGGACTATCTCACTACCCCCAGATAACTGGAAAGGATGGGAGGGCAAAAGACTATAACTCCCAGCATAGCCAGCGGCGGACGGACCAGGCATTTTAGGGAGCACACAGGGCATCCCCCGACCCTTCTCTGAAATGCCTGGTGCCACAGTGCGTTCCCGCTGAGCGGGGCGACAATTAGCAGTAGCCGATTCGCCCCACATAACCTGGGTGGGTTTAGTTGTGGCCTTTTAAACCTTGAGTAAATCGGCCAGTTTGGACTGAATAAACATAGATCTTGTTAAATTTCAGATGGTTCGTTGCCGGAGCGAAAGGCCAAGTGTATGGTGAAAGCCCAGATCCGAGGGCTTACGCCACCGCTTCTTCTCCCCCAGCTACCAGAATCTGGAGGGCGGGGGAGCTGGTGACCTCACTCGCTCCCTTAGACCCCGTGTCAGCCTTTGCTCTGCGGGACGGATGTGCCGCTGGGCAGGAACATGCTTAGGAAGCCAAGCGCCGTTTTCTGTGTAACCTCAGAGGGGGGCTACGTAGCGTTAGTACTCAGGCTCCCCACACCAGCGCCCCCCCCCCCCCCCAGCCACGGGGCAGGAAAGGCAGGCGCCCACCCCAGCCCATCCTGAAAGTGTTAGTAGCAGGAGGCAGAAGGTATCCCAAACTCAGGGACCGACATTTTGTAACGCATTTGGGGTTCCAGCTTTTTACACTATAAAGGGCCCTGCTTCTGAACACCAGTCCTCTGAAAGCAGGTCTCATGATAGGCACCCGTCCCAAAATCACCAGTTGCTTTTGAAAACATAGGCAAAGACACCTTCTGCTCTCTCTGCATGGACGTGGAAGTGAGCCAGGCAAAATTATCATGTACATGCTACCACCCAACCAATAACCCTGTGGTTCTTTTACTTCCATGTCCCAAAGTACAGAGTAGGTGTAGGTTGATTAAAATCCATGAAATTTTGTAATGCTGTGTTTAAGATCTCATAGCCCACTTTCTGTAAAAAAGGGTATTTGCTCTGATGCTGCTATCTTTCCCCAGTGTATCAGTTGTTCCACTTAACTGTTGCATCCACCCCAGACATGGTTGCATTTAATAGATTCATAGATTCCAAAGCCTGAAGATACCATTGTGATCATCTAATCTGACCTCTGTATAACAGGCCATAGAATTTACCCCAAATAACTCCTTTTGAACTAAAGCATACCTTTAAAAAAAAATCTATTTCAATGCTGTTACATGTACCATCACAATTAGAACCATTAAAAAGTGTTGCCATTTGCTATGCTGGAGTGTGTGTGATACTCCTTATTCTTAGAATGTAAACAATGGAGATAAATTTTACTACCACAGGTGGGTTGTTGTTTTTTTTAAGAAAAACACCCACTGTGCAGTATATAGGGCTTGATCCTCTAGAGACATATAAGTAACTTTACTCATGTAAGAGAGACCATTGAGGTTTACACATATAACTTCACATGTCTATAAAAAAATGCTCTGGGCTTGTTTGAGATGCTCAACAAATGTAAAATATTATTAACTGTCTACTGTTTTAGCAACCTAAAATTAGGCAGACCTGGATTTGTGGGTGAAGAAGACTGCAATAAGCTGAAATCAATAATTGATTATTTTTATAAATTTGTTAATAACCATTACGCCTGGCTCTATACAAAACACACTGTAAATTCCTTTGTCTTACACTTTAACTTGGACACACAATAGTTAGAAAGAAAACAGTTCAGAAAAAAATAGTCTACTGGATGGCCAAGGACTAGAAGGTCTAATTAAAGGTGAAGAACATTTTCAATTTTGTAGATGGATTGTTGAAACTAAGGCTTCATAGAAGTGCTTGAAGCATTTCACTGCTAAAACAAATGCCTCTACCAGGGCCAGTTTGTATGTATGAATACTTAACAATACAAAATGATGCATGCAAATTGAGGACCCGATCCTGTAAACATTTATCGTACTACCAAATATTGTGTTTTCTACAATCTAGCTGAATTCACAGTAGTAAGTCTCATTGGTTCTGTTGCAGGATCAGGTTCTTATTTTGAATAGCATATTTCTACAAACTGTATGTCCTCAAAGTGCTGTACATTATTAAATTCTACAGTTACAAAGATAACTAACAGCAGAAGGATTAATACATTACGAGGTAAAAAGGGAGGGGAGAAAAGGCGGTTGAAGTTGAGATCTGAACAATATTTTAATTCAATTTTTCCTAGCACTTTTTACTTAGTGCATTGCCTTATTATTTAAATGTCAACAATTGAAAATTAGCTACTGCTATGTACATTGTGATACTGTCAAGTTTAATGACATTTTAAAAGACTGGTAGAGGTGACAGAACCCAGTGTGAATCTCTTTTTCTGACATCTCAAAATATTACATAAGACATTACATATCTTCCTCCCAATATTGAACAGAATGTCAGCATGCTGAATTGAGGGTAGTAATCCCAAATCCCATGGAAAACTTTTGATATGGGGAAGCAGGGAAAAAGGAAGATATAAATGACAGCTATGACAGGCAATAGAATACAAGAAAATATAAATGACATACTATTACTGTATACAATATCATAGGAATCACAAATATATTCAGCAAAATATCCTAGCCTTTAATCTTGCATCAAGAAAGTGAGACCATCCATTTAATTAAAACCCTGTTTTATTAATAAGCTGATAATTAGGGGGGAGGGATAGCTCAGTGGTTTGAGCATTGGCCTGCTAAACCCAGCATTGTGAGTTCAATCCTTGAGGGGGCCATTTAGGGATTGGGGGGAAAAAAAATTGGTCCTGCTAGTGAAGGCAGGGGACTGGACTTGATGACCTTTCAAGGTTCTATGAGATAGGTATATCTCCATATATTATAACTCACTAGTTTCACCAAATTCTATGTACCATTCAGCTATGTTGAGTCTTGGCATTTTTATAGTACTTAACAACTAGTGTGTCAAAATGGTCTTAGAATTACTGAGCCATATCCTACTCTTGTGTATGTGTTCCCACACAGGAGGTAGAACACTGTGCAAGGATCTTACAAAGTTTCTTCTGAATAGTTCCATTTGAGGGAGCACTGGAACTAGAAAGGGGATTGACCCACAAAACCCATAGATGTGCCAAGATCCACACAGATTTGGGGACATTTCCAAAGACCCAGAGCATATATGCAGAAGCCCATGGCCTGTGTCCTGCTCTTTAATCTCTCCCATCGCAGCACATACTAATATACAACCCCTAACTTGGGGCTTCACAGAAATCTACACTTGGAGCAATGGGTTTGTGTTTTAACATAAGGGGAGTTACTTTTATCTAGCAGTAACTGCTAAGTGAATTGATGTTTGGAAATCCAACAGGATTTGAGAGAAGCATGCCACAGAATGCAGCTACTCAACTGGGTATTCAGGATGGAAAATGCAGCAGAATCACTGCTCACAACCACTCCGACTGAAGATTCGAGGGATTTTCTCGTACATTGTTTTTAGCTTCCCAGCAGAGGGTAGTATGTACCCCAAAGTTTTGATTTTATACTACCTACTTGCAACACACCTAAAATCCAGTTGCCGATCCCTGGTACAGACATAGCCTTAAACTTTCAGGCAAAAAACTTTAACATATATATATCATCCAGTCTTTAAAATGTTTTTTCTGTAACTGTTGAGAATATTGTAGTTACAGAAAAAAACATTTTAAAGACTGGAAATTCAAACGCAAGGAAGTAAATAAACATTTAAAAAGCAGGAAAATTAACAAAATAAGGATTTTTTTTGAAGAAATTAAAGAATACAGATGCAGAAATAGTACTTGGTTACAAAACATCAACAAAAAAAACCACTGATCACCCGTTGAAGGATTAAAAATGTCACGGCGTAGAAAGATAACCAATATCAATATAGTAGACAAAAGGATTATGCACCACACTTTGTTGCTACTTTGGTGGGTTACTTAAATTGATACCTAAAACTTCAAAGCTGAAAGTTAAGTAAAATACTAGTAGTATAAAGAAAGGAAAAGAAAGAGAGAGGATGAGCAGGGGAAGAGACAATGAGACAGAAACATAGAAGGGGGAAAAAAGTGAAATGGATACATAAAGAGATGTAAAGAAGTGATGCAGCTATGTCTTGGAAGGTGATATTGATGGGGTATGGTCTCCTGTGGAAGCTCCCAGAAGAAAATTAATTCATCAGATTAGTGTTCCTTAACGGGATGTTCTTCTCCATGGTATATACTGAGGAGAACCCTTGCTTCCATTCACTTAGAGAGGGCAGGTCTTAGTTTTTCTAGAGGTGTACAAGAGATAATTAAAGTAGTTGGTGAAACCTGAACTCAGACAAATATGATGGTGCATTTGTACACCCTTGGAGCTTCCAAACTAACTTAACTGAACCTTTGAGAGAATTTATGAACTCTACTAAGAGCTGAGGTAATTTGTATTATCCAAAATTAACCATCTCGAAAAAACTTCCTGTACATTCTGCAACCACATCATGCCTTCTATATCCACACATCGATGAGACCCTACATACCCAGATCTCTCTTCTTACGAGCACCAATTCTCTCACACCATGGCAAGGTCTTGCAGAGAGACCTCTCTGCACAATCTGAAGTCTGGGCCCAAGAAGGGGGTGGAGACTTTTAGTTGAAAGGCACTCTGCCAAAAAATACAACATAAGAAGAACCAAAAGTTTGCCACCTTGTTTAACATCATTTGTACAGTCGCTAAAAATGGCTTCAGTTTTAGAGGTTTTGAAACACTCTTCAAATTGCAGGCCAAAAATGGCTTTAATCAATTGTTTCACGGCATGCAGAAGGCTGGGAGGGGAGCGAGGAGGCGGCATGCTTGGGGAGGGAAGAGGTGGAGGTGGGGGAGGAGAGGGGACGGGAAGAGGCGGGGCAGGGGTGGGACCTTGGAGGAAGGGGTGGAGTGGGGGCAGGGCGATAGGCAGAGCTGGGGGTCGAGCAACCCCCGGCACATTGGAAAGTCAGCGCTTGTGCCCCTAACCGACAAAAGTTTCACCAACAAAAGCATGGTGTGACAGTGCTATTCCACTCACTGAGCTGGTTTTATGATGTCGGTGGGAGAGCTCTCTCTTCTGTCGGCATAACGTGGCTACATGAGCGCTTTTACAGTGACACAGCTGTGTCAGTACAGCTGTAAGCTTGTAATTGTAGACATGGACTGGGAAAACTTCTGTTATCTTCACTGAAACAGTAGACTTGGGATCTGAGACAGAAGATGGTATCAAATAAGAATAACACCAGCTTTAGAAGTTGTGAGGATCAGGAGAGAAGAACTCCAATCAACATTGGTTGGCCTGAATTTAGATGGTACAGCAGTGAACATGAGCTATTCAAAGGGTGTGCAGGCCATGTTTAGGCAAGATACACTTGAGCTTGCTATACATCATCTCAAAAACTTGACTCCTGTCTTAAATAGTTATACTTTATTAATTTTTAACACTGAAGAGTGATAAAGTTATAATTCAGCTGTTGCCCATTTGAACATAACACAGAAACTCAGTCAGGGCTGTCATAGTCCATGTTAGGGGCATTCTATTCAGTTAAGACAGGGAAATTTGTGGGGAAAATTGTATTTCATGTGACTGAAGTCTCTTTGATTTTTCAAGGAGAGCATCTCTTGTGTGTGAAAATTCATGATTTTGGCACTCACAACAAGGAAAAACATCCTGGCCCCTTTGTCTGCAAACTTATTCTTACAGATGGTAAATTTGAAGAGATAAACCTTTCTGGGCCTTTAGAGTATGTCTATGCTGCAATAAAAGACCCGCAGCAGTGAGTCTCAGAGCTTGGCAAGGCCTTGGCAAGGCTTGGGCTGCACGTCTAAAAATAATACCGCGGGGAGTGGAGGGAGGTCTTTTGGAGATAAAACTTCAGGAAAAAAAATCAGAAGCTGACTTTGAACATATGGGTGTCAGACTTACCAGGATCTAGTAACCACCATTCATCTGATTTCTTTGCACTGCTGGAGCAGTGCAAACTGGACAGCCCAGGGACCAGGAAATGCCTTGAGGTCAACTTCAGCACTGCGCACTGAGCATTTTCACAGCTGCATGTCGCCACTTAAATTCATTACATAACACTTAGCATTTTATGGCTTCAAAACACTATTCACTCATTCATTAATCCAACAAGACTCCTTCCAATTAGGTAAATAAGTATAATTAACTCTGTTTTACAGATAGGGAAACATACAAAAGGCTTAAGTGAATTACCTGAGCTCACGCAGCAAGCCAGAGATGGGACCAGAACACAGAATGTATTCAGCTGTTCTATTTAAATGATTATCAGTTTGTATGGTGTGGTTTCTTTCTCCATTCCCCCCTTTTAGCTGGAACAAAGCTACTGAAAATCAGACGCACAGAATCTTCTGTGTGATTGAGATCCTTATTCAGGAATATCTCTAATCTCCTAATTAAATAGTGACATCTGTGAGAAAGACTTCTTCCATTGTGGATATATCATCAATGTATCATGCTGAACCTTCGGCAGCAGAAGGCAAGCAGAGTCTCTAGGATGCTCAGTTGGTGGTCAGCAGACCAATGCTTCAACGAATCAGCTACTCTGACTAATCCATGCCAGTTAATTCTGTTTCTGGGACTAAATAAGTAGTTAACATAGTCCCGGAAATGTATCAGTCATCCAGTCCTACACGCATTGGCCCACACGTGTAATATCAGTTGTCCAGCACCACTGCACATTGATTCCAATGGAAAGCTGATAGAGTCCTGCAAATCCGAAGATATTCATGTGTGCAGATGTGGTTGTATTGTTTACCATCTTTGCGGATCGGATGCAGATCCAAATGTTTGTATCTGTGCAGGGCTCTAACGGTGAGATAGAAAGGGTGCTGATGCAGATACATATAAATGGTGGAGTGCGGATCGCGGGTCGGACAGAAGTTAATTATTGTGGATGTGGATCCAAATTATTGTATCCAGCAGGGATAGCACAATAAGGCCCACTTGGGGGTACCTTCACTGGCTATAGACTCTACTGGGGGAATTTTATGAAGAAACTTCTTGATTTCTCTCTTTATATGTGCAGTTTATATTATAAAACTTGTTTGGCTTCTACGCCCTCATTTTTAATTATATCCTTACCCATGACAGGCCTGGAAGCTACTTTGCAATTGTGAAACTTTGGGATGAGATGATTTCCCAGCTCTGATATCTTCTTAGTTTTCACCTCATCTCTAAAAGTGAAATGTTTGTTGATGAAACAGACACATTTCTGGTTTATGGAGGAAACTGACCCACTGCGAGGAGTTAATGTCTTGATCAAGACCTCGGGCCGGAGGCTGCACCCCTGACACTGTCCAGTTTGCACTGATCTGCTGAGTCAAAGGGGACAGAGAGATGCCCCAAGAGAGAAACCTGGAATTCCCTTGATGTCAGGGGAATCCTCAGGTGGCACAAAGCCAGCATAGCCTCTACACCAGTGGTCTCCAACGCGGTGCCCACAGGCGCCATGGCGCCCGCCGGAGCATCTATGTGCGCCTGCGTACTGGCCAGTGGACGAGCATCCACCGAAATGCCGCCGCCAAACAGCGTCATCCAGAGGCGTCGCCGCCGAAATGCCGCCGGCAGCATTTCGGCAGCGACGCCTCTGGATGATGCAGCTTGTCGGCGGCATTTCAGCAGCAACGCCTGTTGACGTTGCCGCTTCTCGGCGGCATTTCAGCGGATGCTTGTCCACCAGCCACGGTCCGCGGTGGCTTGTCGTCTGGCGCCCACCAGACGAAAAAGGTTGGGGACCACTGCTCTACACCATCTGCTTCCCCTCAGGCATATTGAGTGAGCTGCAGATAGGAGGGGGTAGAGTCAGAGTGTAGTGCACTCTTGTGATCCCCAGCCAGGTGAGTGGTCTGTAAGGGAACACTCTAGCAGGCATAGTAGCGGGGCTACTCTAAGGCTACATCTACACTACAGGGGGGAGTCGATTTAAGATACGCAAATTCAGCTACGTGAATAGCGTAGCTGAATTCGACGTATCACAGCCGACTTACCCCGTTGTGAGGACGGCGGCAAAATCGACTTCTGCGGCTTTTTGTCGGCGGCGCTTACTACCACCTCCCCTGGTGGAGTTAGAGCGCCGATTCGGGGATCGATTGTCGCGTCCCAACGGGACGCGATAAATCGATCCCCGAGAGGTCGATTTCTACCCGCCGATTCAGGCGGGTAGTATAGACCAGACCTTAGACAAACTGGGGACTAATTCAACACCAGGTTAATCCAAGAATCACCTTTCCTTCCACCCAACCTAAATCCTGTACCAACTGCAACTAGGCTGGACCTGGGGATCTGGCCCCTTCTCTTAAACCTAATTACTTTTGTAGATATTCCCTTCCCAACTGAACAATCCTCTCAAAAGACACCACGTACAATGAGATATAACAAAGCTCTTATAATCTGTGAGAGCTCATAGTAATAATAAAAAAAACTAGTGCCAAATCCTGAAGTCCTTACATTGGTTTTACTTAGTCCTTATTCACACAAACTTCTATGGAAGCTAATGGGAGTTTACCAGAGTAACTATGGAGTAACAACAGAAGGGAACTTGGACTTGACCCCTAATTAGGAAATTAAACTCTGTACACACATCCTTCTCCTCCTCTACTGCATACAAAATGATCTCTTTTTCTTGATCACACTCTTAGAAATCAGAATGCTTGATTTAAATAAAATATCTTCTGAGATCAAATTTATGCTATAGCTCATTCCAGTTAAAGGCTGACATTTCTCTAAAGCAGTGGTCCCCAACGTTTTCCGTGGGATGGGTGCCGGACGACTAGCCGCCGAGGACCGTGGCCCCCGGACAAGCAGCCGCCGAAATGCCGCCGTGAAGCGGCAATGTCAAGAGGCATCGCCGCCGAAAACTGGCGGCATTTCGGCGGTACCGCTTCTTGACGTTGCCGCTTCTCGGCGGCTGCTTCTCCGGCGGCTAGTAGGCGGGCACACATGGATGCCCCAGCGGACCCCTGCTCTAAAGAGTTGGGGCCGGTAGCCTGTGATATTTCACCTTTGCAGTACACGCACAGATACACACACCTCTTCTGAACTAATTGCTTTCCTAAACACAGGTATGTAGTAAGTCACAGCTGGGTCAGAACATGGAACTGAATATTCTGAGCTGATTAGCATTAGTGCACAAGAGAGGAGGAAATTAATTTGCAACTGTCTGAAGATTAAAAAATGTAAAAACACAAGAAGGGCTCAAACTGCTGCCTGCAGGCACTGTTTGCCTTTTGACACCAATTATCTTTTGCTTTGAGGAAGAAACTTGTCTACAGAGCAAGCTAAAACAAGAAGAATCATAACTCTTCTAAGTCATCTGGCCATGATGACAGATAGCAATGAAAGCTGCAACTTGGACAAAGAAAATTACCATTGGATCTTATGGTTTAAGTTCATGTTCCTCCAGACATCCCACAATACATACCAGGAGTCTGTGGAGAAGACACAGGATCTTTGTCTCCTGGTTATATCTTATATTTTGATTTTAGTAAAGCTTTTGACACAGTCCCACATGACATTCTTATAAGAAAACGAGGGGAAATGTGGTCTAGATAAAATTACTCTAAAGCCTGTGCAAAACTGGTTGAAAGACTGCAATCAAAGATTTCAGAGTAGCAGTCGTGTTAGTCTGTATCCGCAAAAAGAACAGCAGTACTTGTGGCACCTTAGAGACTAACAAATTTATTTGAGCATAAGCTTTCGTGGGCTACAGCCCACTTCATCGGATGCATGTAGTGGAAAATACAGTAGGAAGAAATATATATACACAGAGAACTTGAAACAATGGGTGTTACCATACACACTATAAGGAAGAGTGATCAGTTAAGGTGAGTTTTTATCAGCAGGAGAGAAAAAGAACTGTTTGTAGTGGTAATGAAAATGGCCCATTTCCGGCAATTGACAAGGAGATATGAGGAACTGTGAGGGCATGGGGGAAAGAGTAGTTATCAATGGTTCTCTGTCTATGTCCTGAGTCTGGTACTATTCAATATTTTCATTAACGATTTGGATAAAATGGAGTGGAGCATATACTTATAAAATCTGTGGTTGGCACCAAGCTGGGACGGGTTGCTAGAACTCTTTGAGGACAGGATTAGAATCCAAAACAATCTTGGTAAATTGGAAAACTGGCCTTAAATGAACAAAATGCAATTCAATAAAGACAAATGCAAAGTACTACACTTAGGAAGGAAAAAATAAAAATGCACAACTACAAACTGGGGAATAACTGGCTAGGTGGTAGAACTGCTGAAAAGGATCTGGGGGTTATAGTAGATCACAAATTGACTATTAGTCAATAATGCAATGCAGTTGCAAAAAAGGCTAATGTTGTTCAGGGGTGTATTAATACGAGTGTTGTATATAAGACATGGGTGGTAATTGTCCCACTCTACTTGGCACTGGTGAAGTTTCAGCTGGAGTACTGTGTCCAGTTCTGACTGCCACGCTTTAGGAAAGATGTGGACAAACTTGGGGAGAGTCCAGAAGACAGCAACAAAAATTATAAAAGGCTTAAAAAACCTGACCCATAAGGAAAGGTTAAAAAACTGGGCATGTTTAGTCTTGAGAAAAGAAGACTGGTGGGGGATCTGACAGCAGTCTTCAAGTATGTAAAGGGCTGTTATAAAAAGATGGTGATCAATTGTTCTCCGTGTCTAGAAGGTAGGACCTGACATAATTGGCTTAAATTGCAGCAAGGGAGATTTAGATTAGATATTAGGGGGGAAATTCTAATTATAAGGATAGTTAAGCTCTGGAATAGGCTCCCAAGGGAGGTTGTAGAATCCCCATCACTGGGAGTTTTTAAGAACAGGTTAGAGAGACACCTGTCAGGGATGGTCTAGATTTACTCAGTCCTGCCTCAGTGTCGGGCGCTGGACTGAGGTCCCTTTCAGCCCTACATTTCTATAATTCCATGACTGTTTCCAATACCAATTTCCTCATCATTGAAAGTGTTATTCAACAGGAAGTATAATTTAATAAGGAAACATCTTCTAGAGCCTTTATGCCTCTAAAGGTCATTCCACCAAAAATAAACATCATGATTATGGGTACGTCTACACTTACTTCCTGGTTCGGCGGCAGGCAATCGATCTTCTGGGATCGATCCCGGAAGTGCTCGCCGTCGACGCCGGTACTCCAGCTCGGCGAGAGGAGTACGCGGCATCAACGGGGGAGCCTGCCTGCCGCGTCTGGAACCGCGGTAAGTTCAGACTAAGGTACTTCGAATTCAGCTACGTTATTAACGTAGCTGAATTTGCGTACCTTAGTCCGAAGTTGGGGGTTAGTGTGGACCAGGCCTTTGACAGTGTAAATGAAAGTTGTCTGTGCTTTGGTATCTATTGCTTCCAATAACAACCCCTCTCCCCAAGACCCAGATCCCACAAATTACAAAATACCTTTTGAGATGCAATGTTGTCCCCATTTGATCACAGTCTACAATTTGGAAAAAAAAATAACTTGGATGCAGAGTTAACAGGACCAAAATGTGATCTGCCAAAATCAGTGAGCTAAGTATATTAATAGACTGGTGCACTTTTGCTTTCCTGAACATAACAAAAAAAAAATTGCAGGACCACATGATGAGTTTCTGCCTTAACAGAATTCAGGCTCTTTCTGTAGCATTAGCCTAGTCTCAAATATTAGCATGCTCACAGTTCTTTAATTTATTGTTTTGTTAAACCCAACTAAAACAGTCTCACAGCACATGATCCCCTGAAAATCTTGGTTCTCAGTAGCATATCGGCAGAAATATTACTACAGATCTATTTCCAACTAACGGAATATGGACCAGATCCAAAATAAAATCTCTTATTGCAGTGTACAGCTACTAAAATCCTAATGGAATGGGCCAATTCTAATATGCTCAGAGCTTAGATGTAGACTGCTGTAACCTCATGTGCTTGACTCTAGTTCCAAGTAATCCTTGCCAAATGTGCCAACATCTGGCATATTATTTCTCCAAGTCTGATCATAAAATGTACATCTGATATAACCCCCATCCCTTTGAAACTCTCCTGACACTTGATCTGGATATTGATCTTCTTAGCCCTGCTCTTCAAAATTTCCCCATATCTTTGGATATATTGTTCCACTGATTTTTAAGAACTCCCCATTGAAGTCAATAGTATGATATGGCACTGTAATCAGATATGCTCTTATTTGATTTTATTACACTGTTCAGGACCATTCCCCGAACTCCCAGGTTTACACTAAGATAAGTTTAAAAAGAGACTTGTATAATATGTAATATTTATCAAATGGATTTGTTTCTATCATGTGAAGTTCATATTTGTTCTTGCAATTTTTGTTAATTATGAAAAATGTTTGTAGCATCCAAAATGCTGTACTCAGTTCAAATGCCTTAGCTATACTCCTTCCTGATTAATCCTGCAGTTAAAAAGTAACTGGTGGTCCCGTTATTCCCATAAGTAATACTATAAATGCAGCATATTGGGCCAGATCCTAAACTGGCATAAATCAGCCACGATTCCCAAAAATCATGCTGAGGAACTGGCCTTGTGATTTCCGTGCTGGATCAGGCAGAAAGAAAAGCTGGGCTGTGAGGGAAAAGGCTTTAAAATGTACACAACACAACGGCTTACAAAATAGAAATGGGAGCTCAAAACGTTTCTGGCATTGTTCTGTGTACACTATAAAAGCAGCTGTGTTAAGAAAGCATGCAGGTTTCTTAGCTAAGCACTCGAAAGTCAAGGAAAGCCACAATTTCTAGTTATCCAGGTGTAGCATCTTTACTACTCCCTGAAGAGGCACGGGGTAAAGTTACATGGAACAGCTTATAGGATTGGGGCCTCAAAGTCTTGATCCTGTTCCCATTGAAGTCAGTGGCAAAACTCTCATAGATTCAGTGGTGCAAAATCAGGGCCTTAATGCGCTAATACTTCATTCAGTGCACATCTTCGGAAATGCACAGTTATAGAACCTGCCTTCTGTGAATACTTGTGTATGCAGCTAAATTAGCCAAACACACACACACACAGCACCCTTTCCTTCCTAATGCTCAGGGACCATTACAAATATCACTGACATAAAAAAATTACTGGGCATGCAATTTTCAAAGTCTCATAATTCAGTTGTATTACAACCCATGTATACTTCACACTGGGTTATTTCTCTGCCAAACTTAATTTTCTTCCCAGCCATTATGGTGCAAGGGCTTTTTTTTAAAAAAAATCACCATTTTTATTTATTTATAACAAGGAAGATTATTTTGAAACTTCTTTTGTAACATCTGAATCTTTTTGGCTCCAACTTTAAATAAAAAAATTCACTTTCAGGCAGAGATAAAATTTGGTAAATTTCAATCTGCTGGTCAAAAGATTTGGAAAATTATAAATGACTGAAAAGATACAATGGATATATTTAGCAGCTTTAACTATAGCTTTTACTAGGGCTACAACTATAACAAATATTCTCTTCTTTTTCCCCTTAAACTTGGCCTTTTGTGGAAGTTCCTCTTAAATATATTTTGGGTTCCTTCCCTTGTTATTGACTAAGGTCTTGTCTACACTGAAGGGAAAAGTCGATCTAAGCTATGCAATTTGAGTTACATGAATAGCGTAACTCAAATCGACGTAGCTTAGATCTACTTACCGCAGGGTCCACACTATGCGACGTCAACGGGAGACGTCAACTCCTCTTACTCTTCTCAATCAGGTGGTGTACAGGAGTCGACAGGAGAGCGATCAGCGGGTCTCCCACTAAATCGACCGCCACAGTGTCGATCCTCCGGTAAGTGTAGACAAGCCCCAAGAAACTGAAATTGGTGGGACAAGTAATGTTGAATATATTCGAGGGCAGATCCTCACCTGGTGGTAAATCAGTATACCGTCATTTTGTTCAATACAGCAAAGTTAATTTACCCCAACTCTATGAGGATTGGGTTCTCTGTCAGTGAGCTGTGCACTGCTGTACAGAGTTTTTAAACACATTTTTCTGAGAACGGGGCAATTCAAGAGGAGGATGAAGCAGTGAAAAAAATGAACGAATGTTTGCATTAGTCAAAATGATCTTGACAAACTGAAGACATCGTCTGAAATAAATAGGATGAAATTCAATACGGACAAATGAAAAGTATTACACTTAGGAAGGAATAATCAATTGCACAAATACAAAATGGGAAATGACTGCCTTGAAAACAGTACTGCAGAAAAGGATCTGGGGGTTATACTGGATTACGAACTAAATATTAATCAACAATGTAATACTGTTGCAAAAAAAAAAAGTGAACATCATTCTCTGGGATGTATTAGCAGGAGTGTTGTAAGCAAAACACAGGAAGTAATTCTTCCACTCTACTCAGCGCTGATAAGGCCTCAACTGGAGCATTGTGTTTAGTTCTGGGCACCACACTTTGGGAAAGAAGTGGAGAAATTGGAGAAAGTCCAGAAGAGAGCAACAGAAATGATTAAAGGTCTAGAAAACATGACCTACAAGGAAAGACTGAAAAAATTGGGTTGGTTTAGTTTGGAGAACATGATAACAGTCTTCAAGTGCAGAAAAGTTTGTTATGAAGAGGGTGATAAATTGTTTTCCCTAACCTCTGAGGACAGGACAAGAAGTAATTGGCTCAAGCTGCAGCAAGAGAGTGTGACACTGTATAAAAAGGAAGTTGACCATTTACACTAGTGTTGTTACCACTATCACACAACTGCATTAAATCTTGTACAAAATATGCCATATCAGGTATCACTGGAAAAGTTGTGATCTGTTGAACAGTGATATCTTATTGAAGTGGGTATATCATCATTGGGTATGAAGTGATGACATTTTACTGTATGCTTGTTATTAAACATGTTGTATTCGTGGGTACACATTTACATCAAACTACCCAGCCATGTGTTGATGGGCCATTAAGGAGAATCAACTCTTCCAATGGGCCCCTCCCGAAGACATCTCAGACCATGTCTATACATACAGCGCTGCAGCGGCGCAGCTGTACCAATACAGCATCACACTGCAGCATGCGTGGTGAAGACGCTCTATGCCTACGGGAGAGAGCTCTCCTGTCAGCATAAAAAAAATCTCCGCCAGTGGCAGAAGCTGTGTCAGTGGGAGAAGCTCCCCTGCCAACACAGTGCTGTGCACATGAGCGCTTATGCTGGTGTAATTTATGTTGCTCAGGGGAGTTCTTTATTCACCCCTGAGTGACATAAATTATGTCGGCATAAACTGTAGTGTAGATAGCCTCAGAGAGCACAGAGAAAATGGATACTCCATGACTCAGCAAGGCATGCAAGAAATGTGACCTATGACTCCATGTTTGAGCCAGTACTTTTCTGGGACTATAAATTGGGGATGGTGACATCACCTCCTTGCCTCATTCCTGCTCCATGTTTCTGGACTGTGATTTCTAACAAAAGGGAGCTTTGAACAATGGACTGAGGATCCCAATATTTAGGAGGAACTTACTGCAAGCTAGCAAATTTAACATCACTGCTGTTACACTGAAATCAACTGTAATGTTTATAATTCACTTTAACCTTTTGAATAGCTCTCTTCTCTTTTTTATATTAATAAACCTTTATTTTTTAGTTTACTAAAGGATTAGCTACCAGCATGGTTTTTGGGTAAGCCGCTGAGGATGTGTGGCCAATGGAGCCGTGCCAACAGACTGCGGTAGCAAATAGCCCAGGGGAACCAGACATTAGTCCAGTTGTGCTGCTAGGAAGTGAGTCAGTGTGTTTCGGCCGTCTGACCAGGGGATCTGACCTACTCACCCTAGACCAGAAGGCCTGTGCCTTGTTTGTGGCCTATCCCAGCCAGGAGGCTCTGGGCCCCTAGACTGTGATTGCTGTCTGCTCTAGCCCAAAGACTGAATCTAAAGACAGCTTGCTGCTCTGCTCCACACAGAGGTCAGAGCCCCAGACTGTTACTTGCTGTCTGCCCCAGCCAGGAGGATTTGGGCTGAATACTGCTCCTTGCTCTGCCCCGCCCAGGGGGCCAGAGCTATAGACTGTGTGTTGCTGTCTGCCACTGCCATGGGCTAAAGACTATGTATTGCTTGGCCCTATCCAGAGGGCCAAAACCTCTACACCGTTTACTGGCTGTTTGCTGTTTGACACAGTAAGGCAGAATGGCTGCCCTCCTAGCCTGATAGTGAGGGACCACTGAAGTCAGTAAAGGTGAACATAATTTATTTGGATTGTAAATAGCTGATAAATTCTATCATAACAGACTATTCAGCAAAATAATCACTGTGTAAGAAACAGTCTTGTTGGGGATTAAAAACCAGTTAAGCACTGAAAAAAAAATCGTACTGTGGACTGGATTTTAGAATGGATTGGATCATGTTACCACCATTTATAATAACTGTAGCTCTGAAAGCTAAGATAAGGGTAATCTGACCTGCATATTTCAGTGAGTAAGTTAATTACTAGGGTCAGAAAAACATTCTTCCCCTATGTGCAGCAGTGAACAATCAGCCAGGTGAATTATCAAAGCTTTTGTCTGCCCCTGAAGCACCAGGTATTAGTCACTGCCAGAGATAGGGTATGGGCCTTGGTGGACCATTTGCCTGATCCAGTATGGCATCTTATGTTCCATTGGCAAGAAAGTCTAGGGAAAACTGATTAAAGAGTAGGTGAGGCAGACCTTTCCTGGTCAGAGGGCCTTCTGCAAGTGCTAGATTTGCAGTTCTGCTCAACCGACTTCCACAGCACATCCACTTTGGTTTCTGAAGATTATGTAGATTGAGATTTCTTGTGTGGATTCCCTAATTGCTGAAGGATCCTGATTACAAGTCACTGATAATAATCACTTATTTATACAAATCTGTTTTTTTTTTTTTTACAGCCAGGTCTACACTTAAAATGTTGATTGACCTACCTGTCTACTAAATGTTCACCCCACAGAGTCAACATAAAGGGGCCAGAATCCACTCTGGTAAATTCAACGGGACTCTTATGAAAGTGTAATGTGATGTCCCTTGGTGGTTTGTCACCAGTGGGAACTGAACCCTAGATTTGGATCTAAAAACATGTGCCTCTATTGCCTAAGCTTAACAACCCAGCTATGTCAGAAACAAGTCAGGAGCTGACTCATTTGAACACCATTTCTATTTCCAAACCTCAGCCAAACAACCACCCCATGCCCAAGAAAACCACCATCCTACCCCAACCAGAGCTTTGACCCTGAAAAGGGTCTTAGAGACTCCAACAAGTCAACTAGGGACTTCACTATTGCTATTGATTTTGTGTGGACGGCACTCAGATACTACAGTGATGGGAAGCCGTACAGAACCTTGAGACTCTTAGCGTATGTATAACATGCCTCTGGTGGCTGCAAGCTGAGGAGGTGCCTGGGACGCAACTTGTGGTAGCTAGTGACCCAGGGAAGGTAGTAGAAGCTTATGCCTCAACCCCTAGCAGGGAGTTCCAGTGGAGAGGGCGGGGCCGGGTTTCCCTACCCCCTCCACGGGCCACCAGGCGTGACTGCTGTCTGCTCTATGTCCCAGCTCTGAGGCACAGGGGCTATAGACTGTTTGTTTTGCCCTGTCCAGGGGCTACAGACGGATCATTGTTCTGCCCCATCCAAGGGGGACAGGACTCCAGTTATGAGTGTCAGTCCCAGCCCAGAGGCTCAGGGGCCATGGACTATTTGTTTACGCAGCCCCCCCAGGGGACCGGAGCTCACCTTACTGCAACTCCCTGTAGTAGCAGGAATACCCGACGATAATGTGTACCAACCCTGCACTGGGCCAACGGGGGCGGCCTGGCTCGGCACTCAGAGCCCGTGTCACATGCTGGACTGCATTTTTCTGGATCAGCCTTTCTAGAGGCACCACTTTGTATCCATTCACAAAAAGAAGTCACTGTTTACAACTGTGCCAAAGCAGCAAAGCAGAGGCCAGAGGAATAGCAGGGACACTGGCAGCTTCTGAAAAAAGATTTTTAAAATTTACTGCAGTAATAGGTAGATCAAGATTTTGAACTTGGTGGAAAAGTTGAGAGAAAGACACATACATTACTGTTGGGTCTTGTGCTTTCACATGTGGCCTCCTGCTGTCACTACTTTTAATGATGCTGAAAGAAACCTCTCACTTTCCCTTTTCAACTGGTTTTCATTTAGGACCTGTGTCTTTCTTAAGGCAGAGATATCACCACTGTTGGGCATGCTCAGCTCCTACAATAGCTTTGGCTGGGACAATCCAAATGTGCAGTAGTCTCCTGGGATGGCAAAAACAATTCCTAATTATTTTAGCCAGTTGCAGTATGAGTATAGAATACCAATCTATCCACTAGGTGGAGGCCTGTAACACTAACCCGACGCTGGGAACCTGCTCCCTACATCTCCTAATTTCTTATGAAAGACGGCAGATTTTCCTGATCTCTGTGTAGGCAGAAATACCTCCTCCTAAGCCAATAGTTGACTGAGAGAGTACAACCCAAATTATCCAAGATGAAAGGGACACCGTCAACCTAAAATTAATATAGTGTAAACAAATACATTAATTGACCTGTAATTAATAACACCTTACATTAGTAAAATGAAAGAATTTCAAAAATCCAGAGTACTTTTCACTGCCAATGCTGTTGGTTTACTTTTTGCATTTCTCTGAGTTTGGACAGTCAGTTTCACTTTGACTTCATAAATCTGTCAGTTTTACTTTGTTCGCAGGTTCACTTTCAGTATCTGAGTGCTATAGTGAGTGGGCTGCAAACGCCGCAACGCCATGTTTGTTTGTTTTTTAAATTGCAGTGGAAACAAACATAGGAAATATTTTGTATAGCTCTTGGGATATTTTCTACTGGAAAAGCTTGATTATACAAAAAAAAAAAAAATCTGAAATTTGGGGCTAAATTTGAGCTGACTGTCCCCCTTGTGAATCCCCATACGCTCTGATCAGGGCAAGCTGTGTACATGCGCTGTGATTACAACATGCAGGCCTGAACAGCTTTGTTCCTGTGTAATATGTATACTTGGGTGTCTAGTCCCCCTTTAGTGTTTGTGCAGTTCCCATTAAAGTTAATGGGAGTTCTGTTCAGGCATTAATTCTTTTACAGCTTTACTCTTGTGAACTGGGAGCATGATTAGAAGTACTAGCATTTCAAATGAGGGGCGCCATATACATGTTGCAACAGAACAGCATGGTGACAACAGACCCCCTAAAGGTAGTGATTTGTATTCATAATTATTCAGCATTGCAGTGGTTGTTTGTAAAAATAAACAACTAAAGCCAAATTGTGCTGCTCTTAGGAACACTACTGAGAACAATGGGGTTACCTGGGGCATAAATGGGGCAAAATGTGGCCTTTACTGTAGACCAGGAAGACATTTAGAACAGTTATGCATCTTTTAAGCTATTTCAAATGCAGGGACAAATCAGCTTGATGTCCCTTTAAAAAGAAATGTAAGAATAACCTGTATATTGTAGAGCTGGATTCCCCCTTAAAACCCCATAGAAGGGGATTAAGGGGGTTTGAAATCTCCAGGAAGACCCTTCATGTATTTCCTTCTCAAATATTGTGTTGGAAAGTAGGGTTTGCCCCCATGGAATGAACCACAGAGCCATCTCTTAAATCAGCAAGGGCCAGGGCTGTTCATGCAAATGCTTCATCTTTCTGCACTGGCTTTGCACTACCCCACTCCCTGACAATGTGATTCTAATGGAACCATGCGTCTACAGTATCCCTATGTCAATAGCTGCCACTTGGACCCTCTTAAAGTGACCGTATGTCTTGATTTATCATATGTAGTTCCTAATGTCTCAGGAACTTCTTTCAGGACAGAATTTGTCGTGTCTGTACCAGGAACAAGCTGTCCAGAAGAATGAGTGTTCACTGTGATGAAAAGTGTTTGAAGTGATGGAGACTGCCCAGAGAATAGGTTACAAGAGCTGAAGCAATAGAGATTAGCAATGGAATAAAACTAGCTTTGTCATTTTCTGTATATGTTTTCTGAAGCTGTTTTTAAAGAGATTTAATTTTCTCAGTGGCCTGCTTATAAGGCACACCAAGTGAAGTGTTATCTGTAGAACCCTATGGTTCGAATCAATGCTGCAAATGGGGCTGATGGGGCACAGCCTTAAGTCTATTCTCCCCATGATGAGTGTGTAACTCTTACTAGCATCAATATATGGTATTCCTGGGGCTGGAAAATATGCCTAGATGTAGACAATGCAGCGGTATCCTGATTAGCTAAAGGTTTCAGGGGACAACCAAAACCATCAGATAACTAGTGGTTCAGTTAATCCAGGAAGCCTACCTGGAGTTCCCCTCAGTTCCAGGAAGCACAGCAACTCCTTTTTAGCTGTCTATCCTTGGTGCTAGGAGCACTGTCCCTCTTCCTCTTCAGCTGGCCAGCACAGTAAGCTTCTGGGGACATACTGGATCATCAGACTGATACCAGATTCAGATTAACCTTCCAAACCTGATTCTAAGCTACAAGGAGCTTTCTTTAGTTAGCAAAGGACAAAACCCATCAATATAATGAATACGGCTTCATCTTCCCCTTCCATCTGTTCTGTTTTCTCTCTCTCTCTTTTTTCCTGCTCTCATTCACATGCTTCTATGCTGCAGGGCCTCCTCTCTTCTTGCACTTGTTGCCTGACCTCTCATCTCCTTTCTCCCCTGCTTTCTTCCCCATGCTGCCTGGCAGCTTGTTCCCCTTCTCTTCTGAATGTGTTCTGCTCTCCTTTTTCTTTTGACGTACTTCTCTTTGATCTGGTCCCCTCCTCCCTTGCACACAGGGCCGGCTCCAGGCATCAGCGAAGGAAGCAGGTGCCTGGGGCGGCCAATAGAAAGGGGCGGCAGTCGGTCCGTTGTTGGGGCGGCACGTCCAGGTCTTCGGCGGCAATTCGGCAGCAGGTCCCTCACTCCCTCTCTTCCTCTTCGGCGGCAGCTCAACCTTTTTTTTGTTTTCCCCTTCGCCGCTTGGGGCGGCAAAAAAGCTGGAGCTGGCCCTGCTTGCACATATTGCCCAGTTCCTTTCTTTCCTGATTATTTCTTTTCCACAGGCAGCTGCTGATGGTGGCTGGCAGCTCAACAAGGAGTCTGTCCTGGAAAGGACTCTTTTTTCTTTGTCTTTTTCTCTTATATAGCAGCAAACTCTAGGACTTCCCCTGGCTCCTCCTCCTCCTCATTTCCAGCTGCTGAAAGCAATAGAGATTAGTAAAGTAATAAAACTAGATACCTGGATACATGGAGAAGCAGAAGGAAAGAAGGGGAAGCCAACACCATGTGATCTGACCCGCCTACAATGAGCCACCAAAAGGCTTGGCCAACTGACTTTACTCCTTCTTGAATCATCTTCCTGTGGCAGTATTGCCAAACCCAAGCATGGGGCCACATTTTACTTTCGGTTACACTAGCATAACAGCCTGGTTCTGCAAATATTTTAAAAGAAGGTTATTTACTTTACAGTAAATGGAGTTTTTCAATATGCCTTAGCCCTCACAAATTCCCCTGTATATGTGTGCACCTCACAAGAACAAGCTGGGAATCTTTTAGCCAGTAGCGTCCGTTGGGGCTATGCATGTGCCGTGCACCCCTTACAGAGAAGGCATCTAGAAGAACTTGTTACTGTAAGGTAAGTAACCTATTTTTCTTCTTCAAGCTTTTGTCCACATGGATCCACTCTAGGTAAGTGGCTAGCAACTACCTTCCAAGGAGGTATCTCATTGAATCTCTATTAAAGTAATGACTATACAACAGCTCTGCAAAAGTCAGCATCTGATCTACAAGCTGTGATAATGGAGTAGTGAGAGGAAAACAGGTACCTAACTCCAGGTAGCTGCTCTACAGATTTCAGGAATAGTAACCTCTCTTAAACAAGCCACAGCTGTTGACTGGTACCTAGTAGAATGAGCCCTAACTTGGAAGAGGAAGTTTGTGCAGAAAGTAGGCAATCTTTAATGCAGTCTGTAATCCATTTAGAAAGTATTCTGAGAGGAAACAGCTTGCCCTGTAGACTTATTAGTAAGAGTCACAAAAAGTCTAGGTGATTTATGAAAATACTTCATCTTAGAAAGATAAAAGGACCTAGCCCTGTATACATCTGGTCTGTGGAGTTTAATCTCCCCAGGAGAATCATGAGATGTAAGGGAAATCACTAGTAAGTGTATAAACTGGTTCATATGAAAGTCCAAGACTATTTTTGCCAAAAAGCATTGGTTATGGTTTGAGTGTGACTCTGCCTTTACGAAAGACAATATATGGTGGCCCTGCCATTAATGCTTGAATTTCTCCCACCCTGTGGGTCAACAGCTACTAGAAACGCTGTCTTAACAGAAGGATGAAATAAAGAACATGTTGCCATTGTCTCAAATAGAGGGTCCATCAACGATGTGAGTATTACATTCAAGTCCCAATGGGGCAACGATTCCTTAATTAGTGGAAACACATGAATTAGACCTTTTATAAATCTAGATACTGCAAGGTGAGAAAAAATTGAGTGACTATCTGCAAGTGGACGATATGCTGATATAGCAGCTAAGTGGACCCGGCTGAAAGTCTAAAGACAATATAGAAGAGTCCAAGGGTTCTTGGGTGATTCTGGATAGACCATGAAGAGAAATGTTTCCACTTCAATTAATACATCTTTCTAGTAGAGGGGTCTTTCTCATGGGCAGTGCGTAATGGAGGCTGGGGAGGCTAAGCCTCCCCAAACCTTGCACCACCGGAGGAGGGGGACAGTGGCAGATTTGGGGCCCCTGGAAAAATATCCCCCCACCACAGCCCTGAGGCTGGAAGAGCTCTTGGGGCCATGGCAGGGGCACCGAGCTTTTCCAGACTTGGGGCCACAGCGGGGGAGAGGCGCAGAAGCGAGTGGGGGCGGAGCCTCGGGAGGAAGAGGCAGAGTGTGGGCATGGCTGTGGGGGAAGGGGAAGAATGGGGGTGGAGCCATGAGGGAAGGGGCAGAATGGGATAGAGCCATGGGTGGGGCCATGGGCAGAAGGGGCAGAATGGGGGAGGGGCTCTAAGCTTGGAGCTCCAGCCAGGGCCAAAGCTGAGAGCTCAATCCCGGCCAGGGCTGAGCTCTTAGCCCTCACCATGGCCCCGACCAAGCTCTCCCTCCCTCCCCCACGCCCCGACTGAGCCACTGGGGGGTTTAAAACAACAAGTGGGGGCATGGCCTCAACCTGAAGAGGCAGGGCCTTGGCCAGAAGAGGCGAGGCAGAGGGCTAGCCTCCCCAAGGGGAAGCTTCATCCGCCGCCCAGGGTCTTTCTGTTTTGTATCAAAATATCTTTGTACAGCTGCTGAGCAGGATCTTTCCACAGAATTCAGCCAGCCAGATTCCATGCTATTAAGTGTTGAGATTCTGGTTCAGTTGAAGCACCAGGCCTTGTTTCTGGGAAATTATGTCCAGTAGATTTATAAAGTGGAACTGATTGACTGCTGCCTCAGATTTGAGTACCAGAACTAGCGCCCAGACTGAGCTTTGTCTTAGCAAAGCTTCTCAAAAATTCTGGGGACTAAAGGAACAGGAGGAAAGGCATAAAGCAGATCATTGTCCCTTTGGAACAGAAATGCATCTGGGATACAACATGGGCTTACTTCCTCCCAGGATAAGAACACTGTATATTTCATATCCACGTTGGTAGTGAACAGTTGTCTCAAATGAAGACCCCAGTTTTGAATACCTGATCCAGTTCATGATTGTCAGAGCTTTTTCTGCTGAGGTGATCTACTAAATTGTTTTGGGAACCTGGCAGATGGAGAGCTACTAGGTTGAACAGATGTCGGGTACACCAGTCCCAGGGGTATATTTCTTTGTGACATAACAGGGATGATTTTGCTTGCCCCTCTCTGTTTATATAGAGCATAACAGTCATATTGTCCATCAGAATATGAATGGTGATCCCCTCAAAGGGGGGAAGGAATGCCCGGCAGGTTAAATGAATGACCCTGAGCTCTAGTATATCTGTGTGCAATTGAGACTGTGCTCAGGACCACGTGCCTTGAATTCAGAGAGAGTCCAAATGAGCATCCCAACCTATCTTGGACACATCTGTCACCAGAGTCCTTGAGGGGCAGTGGATGAAACAGAACATGTTGGTAGACATTTAAAAGATCTATCCACCAAATGAGAGGTGATAGGATGTGGTGAGAAACTTCCATAGGTAGGTTCCATGTTGCATTTGTTTGGCTCATGACTGTCATTAAACAGTCCAGAAGATTCGGTGTGGCAGGTTTTTTTATTGCAGTGTAGACATACCCTAAGGTTTCCTGAGCCCAGCCTACAGCTCTTCCACTTTCTCTCTCTCCTTTTGCACTTCCTTCCTGTACCTTTGTACCCTCTGAGTTCATGAGGTAATTAGCTTTTAACTCTCTCCAGTTTATCCTCAATCTATCAATTTGGCACAGTTCCCATATTCAAGTGTGAGTGCTGGATCACCTGCTGTTGCCCAACACCCTGTCACAATATTGATATGAGAAAGATGGAGGCCTCCGCCTAGAAAATGAATAAGGTCTTGCTTGCTTCCTCTTATGGACCAAGAGACCAGAGCATCGCCCTGGAATCCTTCAGATCATAGAGTGCCTCATCCATTTGAGAATTAAACAGATCATAACCATAAAAGGTAGGTGTCCAAATAGTGGCCCAAACTTCTTTAAGAATTCCTGATGACCTCAACAAAGATGTTCTTCTCAGAGAGACTGCAGTGGCCATTGATCTGGCTGCAGTGTCAGAGGCATCCAATGAGATCTTCAAAGCATTTTTTGTTACAAGTTGGACTTCTGAAGCCTCTTCTCTCAGTTCATCTCTGATCTCCTAAGGAAGTTCCTTAGATAGTTGCAGAACTTTGTCCGCATTCGGTGCCAAGCCGAAGCCCATCAGTAGAGCTCTGTCCCTTCCTGCCTTGGGTAGCAGGAACAACTGACTCACCTGAGGAGGGATGAGCAGGCTCTGACTGTTTGCCAGCAGCAGGTGCTCTCTTAAAAGCAGATCTTATGTCCTGTAGTGACATCTCTTGAAGTCAGGGCACTTGAAGAAACTGGCTTCACAGGAAGAAATGGTTGCTCTTGAGGAGGGTACTGTGGAGTCAGACCTATTTCACATAGACTTCTATATAAAAAATAACTGTAGAAAGGCATCATAAGTACTCTGTGTGCACTCAGAAAAAGAGCAAAAACTGGCTCACTTATTAAGTATGTGTGATTCTCCCAAACAACAATAAGCACTTTCTTAAAGTGTGCATCATTAGCAGGCACAGCAATCTCAGAGACAGGACAGATTTTGAAGTCCAGAGACCTGCTCTCCACCATCAGACCTATTTCTTGGTTCCAAGGCAAGACTAAAAAGGTTTTTTTGTTTTTAGCCAATGGGCTTAAATAAAACGTATCAAACTCTACACTAAGCTATCTATCTAAGCTATCCACTATAGTCCTAAACTACTTAAGAGCTACAAGGAAGCAGGAGGACACTGTGGGATCCGACTTGCTACCGTGGTTGGTGAGAAGGAATTGAGTGGGGGTTAGGGCTGCTCCACAATTTATACCTTTCCTACAGCGGGCGCAAGAGTGTGCAGGGTGTATGTATGCACAGCCCCAATAGACACAGCTGGCTAAAACATTCCAGGCTTGCAGCACGCATGAGGTGCATACACCTACAGTGGAATCTGCGTGGACAAAGGCATCTCAAAGAGTAAACTTAAGCATACACGTAAGCATTTCCAGGATCAGGGCCTGAGTAGCTCCTCTGAAGTGAATAAGTTACACCTTGTAAATGAGAGAAGAATCAGGCCAAGTACTTTTATCCCTTGTGCACTGGCCACAATGAAGTTACTCCTAGGATGAAGTTGGTCCAGTGGGGTTGCATGGGTGTGATTCAGAAGAGAATATGTCTGTTTAAGTGTTTTAGATGTGTAAAATGTTATCTATTAGAAACTGCTGGTTTATTGCTGTATGCAAAGGCACCCAGCACCCAGATTATTAATTATTTACATTATGGTAATGCCCAAAGACCAGTGGCGGTGCTAGGCATAAGCAGACCAAGCAATTGTTAGGGCCCCGGGCAGCTCAAATAGGGGTCCCTCTATTTGCTTTTTATTAAGGCTAGGAGTTGATCACAGCAGTCATGGATTCTGGGATTTTTACATAACCTCCACGACTTCAGCCCCAAACGCTGGCTGTCAGTGTTGGGGGGGGGAATATTCCTGTTTATGGCCCCCAATTGGCTAGCGCCACGTCTGCCAAAGCCCCTGTCCCTGATGAGGATTGTGCTGGGCTCTGTGCAATCACAGAATGTAAGAGCCAGTCCCCAGAGAAAAGGATGGGATGTAAACATCTGTTACCTGGAACACATGACTAAGAAGTTCCAAGGGTGGGACAAGGCTTTCAGCCGCTTTTCCCCTGGCTCTGGCCCAGCGGCCCCAGAGAGCGCAGCAGGCAGGCAGGTCTGGGGGTGGACAGCGCTCAGGGCTTTCGCTAAGCACAACGCGCGTTAACAATCATGACGGGGCCCAAGGGTGACTCAAACAGGCTCTCTCCGCCCAGCCGCCGCAACCAAGTTCTGCTCGACGCAACCAGAAGTTTCCAGCCGAGCCGGCCAGTTGCTCTGTCTCTCCACCTCCTTCTCCTCCCCCCTTCGGCTCCTCCTCCGCCTTGCCCCTTTGCAGCTATTTCCAGACACTTCCACCCCCTTCGCTGCCCCCTCCCTCCGCCCAATGATTGATAAAGGTGCCGGCCTGGCCGGCTTCCCCGCCTGACTCTACCGTGCATGTCACAGCGGCCGCTGCTCGAGCCGGAGCATGAGCGCCGCCACTCACTCGCCCGTGGTGCAGATGGAGGGCAGCGCCGAGCGAGAGCCCCTGCCGCCGGGGTGGGAGGTTAAGATCGACCCGCAGACCGGCTGGCCCTTCTTTGTGGATCACAACAGCCGCACCACCACCTGGAGCGACCCGCGGCTGCTGGCGGAGCCGTACAAGGTGCCCGCTGGGGAGCCACGGTGGGGCGGGGGTGGGAACTTTGTAGTGAAGGGCCCGGAGCTTGCTCCCTGCGCAGCGCCGGGCACGGCAGAGGGCAGAGCAGGGGCGGGGGGGGGGCGAAGGGACGGGCTGCCGAGCCTCCCCATGGTACATGGCCATTGCGGGGCGGGCAGCCTCCCCCCCTCGGTATAATTGCGGGGGGAGGCGCAGCCGGGCTTCCCCTCGGTACGTGGTAAAGGGAGGGGGGGCAACAGGCCTTCCCCTCAGTACATGAAATTCCGGGGGGGGGGGCAGCCGTCCCTCCCCTCCCTACATGGCAAAAGCGGGTGGGGAGCTCGGCCAGCTGGCCCTCCCCTTGGTACGTGCTAATTTCGGGGGGAGATCGAGGGGCAGTGGCAGAGCCGCCTGCCCTCTCCTCAGTACATGGTAGTGCAGTGGGGGTGAGGGGCAGTGGCAGGGCCATCTGCCCTCTTCTCTCCTCAGTACATGGCAATGCAGTGAGGCCAGGAGCTGCCTTTTGTCTCTGACGCACTGCAGTCCTTTTTTTGTGCATTAAATCATTTGATACCTTAGCCCTGTAATGTTTATTTAAAGTTGGTTAAGTCCACCCAGCCTGCCTGGGGAGACACAAACTCTGATTTATTTTTCAGATGTGTATAGCTTAAACAATGGACATCACTAAAAAAACCCTTCCTCGTCAAGGGTTTTTTTTCCCCTTACTAACTATCTCAGTAATTTTGCTCTCTGGTTTTGTTTGGTTTTAAAGCTTGCTTACAGGAAACCTATCTCTCACTCCAAATATGTCCATGTAAAGAGAAGCAGCTGAGAGTTAGAGAGCAGGCATGATTTTTCTAGGTGCCCTCATAAGTGAATCTTTAAAGTAAACATGTCTTGGTTTAAAGAAATGCTGAATTTATAGTGTCCCTACATTTAATCAGAATTAGTGTTTTTTTGTTAGATTTAAGCAATAACCAGGAGAGACAGAGCTGGAAACCCCCTAGATGAACTAGGAAGTTTTTAAGAGCCTGGTGGAAAATAAGAGTTTATTGTCAGATGTTTGTTTACTTTGTTTTAAGTTCCGATATGCTAACCTTTGTCCCTGCCTTCATTTTTGACACCATATTACTGATGGTCATAAAACATTACTGTCATAGGACTAACACAGGGCCCAATTCTGCTATCCTTACACACTGAGTTCCAGAATTAGGCCTACATAGAACAGGGCTGTACAGAACTCTGCAGCACATCAGAGGAAAGAAAGCTCCCAATGGAATATGGAAGGTGCTGTTCAGGCCAGTGCTGAAAGAAGTTTGGTTGGGCTCTGTGTTACTGTATATTGGACTGGTAGTCTGAACACCTGATTGCTTCTGCTGCGAGGGAAGGTTCCTGACACTTCAGAAATCAGCTAAAACTTCCAACTGTTGCCTTAAAATTGGTGCAGTGCTGGTGGTCTGAGGCTTGTAAAGGTATCAAGTTATTGTAGAGCACCAAAGCAGTTCAGTGGTTCTCAAACTTTTGTACTGGTGACCCCTTTCAAATAGCAAGCCTCTGAGTGTGACCCCCCCTTATAAATTAAAAACACTTTTTAATATATTTAACACCATTACAAATGCTGAATGCAAAGCGGGGCTTGGGGTGGAGGCTGACAGCTCGCGACCTCCCATGTAATAACCTTGCGACCCCCTGAGGGGTTCCGACCCCCAGTTTGAGAAGCCCTGAGTTAGATCATCAGGACAGCATTCAGTTCAGACTAACCCTGCAGGTAACAATTGTTTCACCATTTTATCAGCACACTGGAAAGTCTTAGGGCCTTGTTAGTGGACAATATTGTTGTCTGTGTTGATATATAAGCAGAAGCCCACTGTAACAACATTTATTTGTTTTTTAATTATATTTGAAATACATGTAAAATAGACAATTCTGTAGAGGTCTAGAATGCATTTTTATAAACCAGCCCATGGAAAGTATTTTTTTTTTCTTTTTTTTGACTAATGATCACCATTTTTTGTGCAATCTGACACTCGTAACCTTATTCATTAATGTAAATATTGGAGCTTCAAACACTAAATGTAACAGGGAATACTCTTTTAAATTCTTTAGTTTTAGAATGATAATTGAATAAAATTTGTTATTACACAGTTTGTGAATGCAGGTCACAGCTGAGAACTCAGAGTACGAGCAATGCAGTACTTAAGGGAAGCCAGAGGGACTGATTTTTCCTCTCACACTGGTGTGAATCAGGAGTAACTCCACAGAAGTCAATGGAATTACATGGGTATAGAACCAGTGTGAAAGGAGATTCTCTGTATTTAATCCAGATTTTACAAAACAATTTTTTCATTTGTTTTCATTTTTGTAAATGTTCTTCTCAAATTCTTTGATGGGCATTGTTTAACTTAATGACAAAGTAAATTATCAGGAGGTAGCCGTGTTAGTCTGTATCCACAAAAACAACAAGAAGTCCGGTGGCACCTTAAAGACTAACGGATTTATTTGGGCATAAGCTTTTGTGGGTAAAAAACCTCATGTTTTCAGATGCAGTAAATTATGTAATTTTTGTACTATTCTGAAGATCTCAGAAAAATATAAATCAGCCAGTATTAAACAAATATTATATAAACCGCTTTAGTTCATCTTCAGACAGATTGTCTGCATAGAGTAATGGTGTCGCAGTCAGTGTTGACACTACTGTAAACAAATAATATTGATAGATGTTTTGTGTAACAATAACACTTTCTTGAAGAGTAAAGAGTGCAATTTTTTAATGACCTCTGTTATAAATTTGTCATCTCTTGGGAAATTAACAAATGTCTCCTCTAACTTGTTTAAGATAAAAAGTCAGATTTAAGCTGCTTTTGATAATCATCTGAAAACAGGAAAATTTTGAATTATAGTGGATCAGAGTTCTTCCTTTGTGACTGAAACAAAATAAATTCCAACCTTATCTGATGTGAAATCTGTGGTAAGGGAAGGTAACTCCCTAAAACCTGGCAGGAAAGGATTATCTTACAAATCAGTTTGGAAGTAGTTTTGGGGGGAAATGTACAAGCATCTATATAAAAAGAAGAAACAGTTGCACCTACCTTTGAAGAGATATTATGAAAGAAATTTTCCTAATAGGAAAACTTGGAAAATACACCTCTTCCCCGATATAACGCTGTCCTCGGGAGCCAAAAATCTTACCGCATTATAGGTGAAACCGTGTTATATTGAACTTGCTTTGATCCGCCAGAGCACGCAGCCCCGCCCCCCCGGAGCGCTGCTTTACCGCGTTATATCTAAAGTCGTGTTATATCGGGGTAGAGGTGTACTCTCAAAACAGGCATTTACATGCTTTGGAACTTCTTATCAAGGTCAAGGTTAATGCTTCCTGAGAAGGAAAGGAAAATTGTTGATTTAATGTTCTATTCTGTTCCTGACAACACTCACAAAATCCAATTGATTTCAATACAAGTTTTGCATGAATGGCCTGATAGGGCCCTTGGAGTGTGGGCCTGAATTTAGAATTACCTATTCAAATTAGGGGGCAGATTCTGGCACCTTCACTCTGATTTAGGTAGCATTATGTTTCACTAGTAGTCCTATTGACTTCACTGGAACTATTTGTGGAGTAAGGTCATAAAGGTTTTAAATTCTGGCCCTCAAGGGATATTGTGTGTCCCTAAATAAGAATTCTGAGCTGTCAAATTTGCTACTTAATTGGCATAATTTAACAAATAATCTCTGGCTTTCACATTCAACTGTAAATACAAAAATATTTCTGGAGTGGCATTAATTATGATTCTTGTGTTCATGAATGACTGAGATCAGATTTTGTATGTAGGCAGGAGGAGGAATACTTTCAAACAGCTTCCTTGTTTTCTCCCTCATTTACCTAGTACTATTCAAATAGAAGAACAAGTTTTGTTTTGTTCTCAAGGTTGAGTTGAGGAGAATAAGAGCTGAAATGTTCATTCTTTACCCTGCTACACTTGGATAATACAAAAGAGACAAAATGTTTTCTGAGATTTCAGTGATGCCTTGTTCTTTTGGAAAGCTCATAAAAGCAGACAGTGAAACCGCTGACTGTGGATCACCCTGGTATTGGTGCTAAAACATCAGTTTATAATTATCCACATCTTCTTGATGATAATTCATCCCTTTGAGTGACCTGTGCAGTGAAATTAACTTAAAGTACTACAGCAGTGAAATGGAACACAAAGTGTGAAGTCATTTTGTAGCTAACGGAATAATAACTTTTGTGAGACCATTAGTGATAATGAAGCCCCCTTATTTCTGTCATGTTGGGCATGATTCTCCTTTCATTTATTCTGGTTTTACACTGGTGTTACTTCATTGATTTCAATGGCGTACTAGACCTATTATCCCTTAAACCCCTAATCCGGGCCCCCTTTAAGTAAATGGAATAAGGCTCTCGATTACCAGTTAACTGTGGAGTACAATACACGGCAGCAACCACGTGAAGATGTTCTGGTTACACTGGTCTACAATTTTTGAGAAGTCGTCTGCTTCAGAGATAAAATGTGCTATTTATTATGTATTTTGATGTGCTGAATTCAAATATGACAATTAAAACAACTGATTGGCTACTGTTTCTAAGATATTTAAGTTTTTACATTTTATGTCTATGTATATTGTGTAGATAGTAGAGTTTTAATCATAAATTGTAAACCTAGGTCTTTTCATGTGTTTATGGTTGCTTTACATGATAATATTTCACCTGTCCTGTTTATGTAACACTTTAAAAATCAGCAAAAGGGTTATATAAATAAAATTTATTATGAAACAAAAGGCAAAAAAGTATTATGTACATAGTTTAGTCCTATTCAGTGTCTACTCGGCGCTTCTTGGCTTGTCTCTTGTATTCATTAAATGGAGCATCTCTTGTCACTGTCCAGCAATAGTCTGCAAGCATTGATGGGCTCCATTTGCCCTGATAGCGTTTCTCCATCGTTGCAATGTCCTGGTGAAATCGCTCGCCATGCTCATCGCTCACTGCTCCGCAGTTCGGTGGAAAAAAATCTAGATGAGAGTGCAAAAAATGTATCTTTAGTGACATGTTGCAACCAAGGCTTTTGTATGCCTTGAGGAGGTTTTCCACCAACAACCTGTAGTTGTCTGCCTTGTTGTTTCCGAGAAAATGTATTGCCACTAACTGGAAGGCTTTCCAGGCTGTCTTTTCCTTGCCACGCAGTGCATGGTCAAATGCATCATCTCGAAGAAGTTCACTCATCTGAGGACCAACAAAGACACTTTCCTTTATCTTAGCTTCACTTAACCTTGGAAATTTTCCACGGAAGTACTTGAAAGCTGCTTGTGTTTTGTCAATGGCCTTGACAAAGTTCTTCATCAGACCCAGCTTGATGTGTAAGGTTGGTAACAAAATCTTCCTTGATTCAACAAGTGGTGGATGCTGAACACTTTTCCTCCCAGGCTCCAATGACTGTCGGAGTGGCCAATCTTTCTTGATGTAGTGGGAATCTCTTGCACGACTATCCCATTCGCAGAGAAAACAGCAGTACTTTGTGTATCCAGTCTGCAGACCAAGCAAGAGAGCAACAACTTTCAAAGCGCCACAAAGCTGCCACTGATGTTGGTCATAATTTATGCACCTCAAAAGTTGTTTCATGACCAACTGGAATTGATGGCAAAACATTGCCATTATGCAGTAAAACAGCTTTAAGACTCGTCTTGGATGAATCACTGAACAGTCTCCACTCATCTGGATCGTGAACGATGTTGAGGGCTGCCATCACACCATCGATGTTGTTGCAGGCTACAAGATCACCTTCCATGAAGAAGAATGGGACAAGATCCTTTTGACGGTCACGGAACATGGAAACCCTAACATCACCTGCCAGGAGATTCCACTGCTGTAGTCTGGAGCCCAACAGCTCTGCCTTACTCTTGAGTAGTTCCAAATCCCTGACAAGGTCATTCAGTTCACCTTGTGTGATGAGGTGTGGTTCAGAGGAGGAGGATGGGAGAAAATGTGGGTCCTGTGACATTGATGGTTCAGGACCAGAAGTTTCATCCTCTTCCTCTTCCTCGTCTGACTCAAGTGAGAATGATTCTGGTGCGTCAGGAACCGGCAGTCCTTCTCCGTGGGGTACTGGGCGTATAGCTGATGGAATGTTTGGATAATGCACAGTCCACTTTTTCTTCTTTGACACACCTTTCCCAACTGGAGGCACCATGCAGAAGTAACAATTGCTGGTATGATCTGTTGGCTTTCTCCAAATCATTGGCACTGCAAAAGGCATAGATTTCCTTTTCCTTTTCAACCACTGGTGAAGATTTGTTGCACAAGTGTTGCAGCATATGTGTGGGGCCCACCTCTTGTCCCGATCTCCAATTTTGCAGCCAAAATAAAGGTGATAGGCTTTCTTAACCATAGTGGTTATACTGTGCTTTTGTGATGCAAAAGTCACTTCACCACAAACATAGCAGAAGTTATCTGCACTGTTCACACAAGTACGAGGCATCTCTGCTCACTTTGGCTAAACAGAAATGTGTCCCTTTGCAAAATCAAACACTGACAAATAAGAGCACGACACTCTATGATTTCTAGAGCTGATATAGGGCAATTTGTTCAGCAGAGTGATGTAAGCTTCGTTATGATTGCATCATCCATGACTTCTAGGAATAACATGATGCAATTCATATCATGTATGACGCAATACCAGCTTCAGATTGCATCATTCATTGTTTTGCCTAAAAAGCAAGTACTGTCCAAATCCAGTCATTGATTTATTCATAGATCCAGTCAAGGATGCATTTTGGCTGTAGAGCAGTGTTATTTTCATTATTTACTATTGCCCTCTTCCCCCACATATATGAAGAACAGACAATATGTTTATGCAGTTTACTAGGCTTTGTGGGAGGAGTGGTGGTTGTAGGTAAGTCTCTCAACTTTAACAGTTTATGGCCCAGTTATTTGTATGGAATCATGGAATTTGTATGGAATGGAATGTCAGAATGGATTAGGGACATTGTCCGGAGATCAAGGAATATAAAATCTCCAACTAGACTGAAATGAACAGAAGAAAATGTTTTTGGTAATGACTGAAAAGCATTTAGAGTATTAAGGCAAGTTCTTTAACAGTTATTTTCTCCTAGGATACTAACTACTAATTTATTGAATGAGTTGCTGGTACTTTCAATAGGTGGACCACATAACTTATTACATTTCTATTAGAGAAGTGTTTTCCAACAAATGCCATTGCTTTTCCTTTAGTTTCTTTGTTATAATCATCTTCCCTTGGGCATGTATGTCATTTGTTTTCCTGAGTAATTAATGTCATAACTCAGCATGGCTTTTGCCAAGATTATTTGTAACGGTGGATCAGTCTACTACATTGTTCAGTGGGAGCCCCCGAACTTTTGAAAATGGAAATGGACCAAATTTAGCTGGGGAGGATGGTTTCAGGGAAGGGCTTGAATGCTTTCAGGAAAGGGAACACATAGACAAGGCTTAAATAAGTGTTAACTAATGCCCCCACTCCTGTGTATTCTTTTTACATGGACTACTCCCCTTTGATGTTTATTTTAACTAAAGATGGGTCACAGGTGTTAACTGCAGAGAGATTCACTGAACAGATGTGAGGGTCATCAATGGCTCAGAGGCATAGTAGGTTGGGGATTGTGGCTATCTTTCACAGTTACGAATCCCTAGATGCCTGTCACATTGAATGGCATTGAATGGCATCTGCCATAAAAGTAACGCTTCTGAAAGCGGCCCTTCTAGCAAAGATCTCACATCATTGAACAATGCTGATTGCCTTGAAATGATGCAAACAAACTGCATTGCTTAGAAAGACCAACAGGCGTATGCAGCTATCCCCCAGGTGCTCGAATTACCAAAGTCTCCCGCCCCACCACTATAATTAATTTCTGATTGTATTTATCTTTCTCCCTTCAATTCCTCATCAAACTCCAATCTTGGTTCACTAGACCCACACATGGGTGTTTTTTTCAAAAATGCTCAGCATTGACCTCACACTTTTCCCATTCAAGTCAATGGTAAAATTCCCACTGACTCAAATAAGAGAAGAATTTGGCCGGTGGTAAACAGTTTTGAAAATCCCATCCACTGGTTCTGCTTCTCTGTTACCTTGCACCTCATACCATCTCTTACTCCAGTCAAGGTAAGTGCACAGTGGTTGTAAAATGCTACCAAATTTTATTTTGCAAGTGTTTTACACTAAGTTTGCACTGGTGTGAGTGACTACACAAGGCAGTGGAGAATTAGGGCAATGAAGATCCACAGATTCACACCTCCAAGGGTGTAGAAACTGTATTTTTTTGAAATCCCTAAATTATACAGTTTGGAACTGGATTAATAGTGATATACCCTCTTACCTACAGGTGTAGGAAAGATCTGTGCCAGTGTTCCTCCTAGTGAGGAGTCTTGTCTTTAACACCTACAACTGATGCACAAGCATGACTGTTCATTATGCCTATGTGATAAACAGCATTGTATTTGATTAGACAATAGTAAACCAGGTGTAGAAAAGTTTGGGCTGGAGGGGACCTTGTGAGATTAATTAGACTATCGCTCACACTGAGGCAGGACCAAGTATACCTAGACCGTCCCTGACATTCCTGTGTTTCTTTCAAACATAGATACCTATCGGAAATGAGTTTTGATGGACTAACAGTACCATTCTTCTATGTTATGAACCCCCCCTTCACTCCTCTTCCGTGGCCTCAGTACTACATTCTTGCCCTGTTTTTACCCTAAATTACACCTCCTGATTCTGCTTCCAAAGAAAATATAAAAATAAAAGGGGCTGCAAGCCCGAGAGGTGTCTAAAGAGAGGCTTTTTTTGCAACTGGTGCTAGGGAAATCTTATCAGTAAATAGGGTGCGGCATAACAAGTGTTTTTACAGTGCGGAAAAATAATCTATGTGGATGAAGTGCTATTTTAGGAAGTGATACCAGAGGACTACCCTATGCACAATTAAATCAAGATGAAAATTCAGGCAGTAGAGATGTCCTGTGAAGTGAATGACTGACTGGTCACTTGTTCGCTATTTGCTTTCCTTTCATGAGTGGCAGCATGTTGCTGTTTCTTGAGATTCATACCGTCACCTGTGCTCTGAGTTCATGGGACACAGCCAATATTTGGAACACAGAAAACAGACTGGCCACCTGCTTCTTAGGGAAAATAACGTAATGAACAGAAGTAGCTTGATAGAGCACGTTGTCATTCTCATGATCTTTGGCAAGAAAACTCCTGTTGGCAGCGTCTTAGTGGGCTTTACTTCAAATTTATCCCTCTCTCTCTTTGTGGGTGTCAGTGTTTTCTCAGAACATGTTCAATTCAGCCCAACTGACGCAATCTTCATGCAGGCCAACTCCTACTTATGGACATAAAGGGCAAGTGTCTTCATGTTCTGTGGAAGGCCAGGATGTGATAGCCTAAGAGGAATCTGCTTGGTGAGCAAGAAAATTATAGCTATAATTCCTAAGATAAGATTAGGTCATAGAGTTGTGACTTAACAGCTAGAAGCATAGATCTCTACTTTTGAACTACATAGAACTTACTCATGGTTAGATTGTTTCCTCGCTTTTTTGGATGCACATCAGCACATTGTCACTATCCATCAGATAGCGTATACATTAATGGAATACTTACAAGGTATATATTAACTACTTTGGTTAACAGAAAAACAAACCATAAGCCTTATTTGCCTGCACATGTGAAAGGCATGAAATAAAACCCCAGCATTAAACAAATAAAACATCAAAAGCAAGCAGCCTGTTCTATAAATAATGATGTGACTGATTTGATGCCTTATTAAGACAAATTCATGAGACTAAACATGTTCATGAGTTATTCTATCTTTCTTCAGTCATTAGCTAATGATGCCTCACTCAGTATATATGAACACTGACTGTAAGTGAGTGAGAGAATATGAAAATCCTGAGTAGGTGAACTTCTGAGTTACAGCAGTAGAAGCAGTATGCTCCAGTGGATTGAACACTGGACTGGGACCTAGGAGATGGTAATTCGGCCTTAAGAGGCTATGTGACCTTGGTGAAGTCAACTAACCTCTCTGCCCCTCTTACCCACCTTTGTAAAATGCTCTGAGAACTATGAATAAAAAGCACTTTGTAAGTACTTATTATTATTAATCCATGGAAACATAGCATCGCTGAGGAAACTGGTTAGATTAAAGCTTTTAATTAATATTTTAAGTAAATTACTGTTGACCAGTGGTGCCTAAACTTTTCCTTTGAGGGGGCTGGCCCAGGCCCCGCCGCCCCGCTATGGTGGCACACCCCACAGTTTGGGAAACATTGGTGTAGACAGTCTGGGGTGTGCTGATTTCTACTTTTAATAAAGACTCTTAACACTGATGAGTTAGCTAGCTAGATCAATTGTTATACAATTTGGGGGGAGAGGGAGAATATTGGTTTGGCTATAACTTAATTCCAAGAGGGCAAGCAGTCAGGATTTGAGTTGCAGCCACTTCCTATAAGGTAAAAATATTCTCATGTAAATGGAACTGGTGCATCCTCCTTAATTCAGAATATGAGCTACTATTATCATCATATAATGACACTTCTGTTTGAAAGTGGAATAGACATATGTACAAAGAATACTAGGTTACTAAAATGTCACAATCAATTTTGGCAGGCACTTTTCAGTTTATTTTACATTGTTCTCCTGACCTGTGGGACTCCTGGCTCCCTGAAAACATGGGACCAGATCCTGCAACTCTCACTCATATGAAATAGAGCTTAATCCTGTGTTCATGGACTTCAGTGGGTGCCGAATCAAATCCATAGTCTCCCTGAAGCCAGTGGTGAGGGTTCCAGAGCGGATTCAAGGTCTGCAACATAACTGAAAACTTTCTCCTTTGGTGACCCTATAAGAGAAATCCCAGTGGTTTCTGTGAATGTTCATATAACACAGACACATACAGTACATACATTTCCTCTTAGTGCCTATCTGTTTCAACCTCTCTGTAAGAGCTATGGAAAAGCTAAGTATTATAATTAATATGTAAGTCTTAGAGGACGTCTCTTCTTTAGAACACAGCTTAGGAAAATGTTATTGGCCGTGTGTTCTGCAAGAAGCAAAAATGTTGCTTTTCAACTTTTTTCCTGTAGATCCTTGTAGCATTGTACATTTTGGAGTTCAGTCCTACTCTTCTTACTCATGCAAATCGTTTCCGATTTAAGAGACCTGCTATAATGACGTGCGTTATAGTTTGCATCCAGCATATTCTGGAAAATTTCAACATCTGTTGATAGAACAATATGGAAGAGTAAGGAGTGACTGAAAGCTCAGGCATGACCTCAGGATTTGACTAATTATGATAATTTTGGCCTCTGAGGAATGCTCTGAGGAATCAGCTCGATGTGTTGGCCTTACCTCATCCTCCACACCAGGAAGAGAGGGCTGGTGTGTAGAGGTTGTCGTCATAAGGATTCTTTCCCTTCCGTCATGCCCTGCTTGCTGAGGGAGCTCATTTAAAAGCTGGGAGTAAGGTTGAGAATCTTGATGTCACTTCTGACCATACCCTCCCCATCGGAAGCCAAGAATAGGATGTGGTGGCATGAAGCATTTGTGCTGGCTGCACTTTTCTTTATCCTGGTGATGACCTCACAGCAGCATATGCCCTCTTCGCCAAGAGGTGTGATAATTGTAATTGCCCTTTAGCAGAGCTACCAGCACTATGCATCTCTTTCACTTGCAGCTTGTTTGAAATGCAGGAGCACATTTTCCTTGCTGGTTAGTGCAAGCATTATATGATCATGATTGCTCAATGTTCTTTAATGTGGTTGCCTATAAAGTGGTGGATTGACTCTAACTTGCCACTGTTGATTTTAAAGCCATTTATGATGTAGGCTATATTTAAAATCTCTGAACCACTTTCTGAAGGGTTTCTGCATTCACATTCCACCTGCTTTTCAGGTCCCTCCCATCACATATAAGAGAACAGATGGTCAGGTTTATCCTATGCCTTTAAGACCACTGTTGGACCTTACTTTTTAACCTTCCCTTTTATTAATTTATCTTGGCCTCCTCTATTTTTAGTTTTGAGATGATTATTTTTAAATTATAATGTTCATTTTTTTAAAGTACTAAATGTTAATTTGCCCATCCCCTACTGGGGATGGGGACTTTATCAATATTATTATTATTAAAAATAGTTGCATACTCTGTGGCACATTTTACCTTTGTAGCAGCGAGATGAGAGAGTGATTCCTTTTAGTCCATTATGCAGCATTGGTGCACAGGACTTGGATTTCTGCTTGCTTTATTTGAACCAGAAGGGTCGTGAACTAGGTTTTTAATCTCATTGTATTTTGTTTAATCATTTCTTTTTATACATGTGTCTTGAATAGGGACTCTGGCATGTGTAAACATCCGTGTTCAGACATTGTTTATTGTAAGGCAAATAGCACATAAGAACTGATTATAAAAAGTACTGACAAGCATGACTTCTTCCTAAGCTGAACCCTGAGACTGAACATCCTTTAGAGGGGTTCCCATGCTCTCACTTTCACGGTACTACAGTGAAAATTCTGTGGTTGCTAATTCCCCTTCTCTTCCCCCATCTCAGTATCCTAGCTGTGATGTTGTTCTTTTTATATGCTAGAAGATTCCTGTGTGTGAGATGAGAAACTTCAGCCTTTTGTGCATAGCACTGTGAATTGCAATTTCAGAAGATCCTTTTTGACTTAAAAACCCAGTTATTGAAATCTCTGTTCTCTTTTAATCACTTACTATGATTTTGAACAATAATTAAGGATATGATTCTGTTACGGATTCCATGACTTTCTGGGACCTCCGTGACTTCTTTTGAGGCAGCCCCGGGGCCGCCAGAACCACTTACTAGCGGTCAGCCCCCAGGCCTGCTTGAGCAGTGATCCCGGAGTGGCTGGGGTTTGGTCAGCCCCCCTGGGGCTGGAGCGGCTGCAAGCTCCAGCAGTGCTCTGTTCGTCTCCTCTCCCCTACCCTCCCCCCCAGGGTATTTTTAGTAAAAGTCAGGGGCAGATCATGGGCTTCTGTGGATTTTTGTTTATTGCCCGCTACCTGTCCCTGACTTACTAAAAATACCCGTGACAGAATCTAACCTTAATCATACTAAAAGGCCAGCTGTGCAATGGAACCAAAACCAGTTTGCAATGATTTAATTTTAAAAAGCCTGCTCTCTTTCTGGGATAGTGTCTTGACTCCCTCTGGATAGATTTTAAATATGTTTTTTACATATATATAGATTTATTTTTATGTTTAAGGACTTCTCTTTTCACTAAGAAAACCTTTTATTTCTAGAGATTCTGAATTAGAGGAATAATCAAGGATCTGATGAATTTCATATTATCATTTAGATCTCATCTTATTTACTATGCTAAGGTCCAAACATCAACGAGAGAACAGAATTGGACCTAAAAGTAAGTAGTTTGGGGCAGATCATTCTATCAGCAGACTGAGGTCATGAAAATTCAGAGTTCTGTGCTGGGTGACTAGTCAAGAGAGGACTGATGCCTCTGGCATCATTGTTCCCTTCCCTATACTGCACAATAGCCTTTCTGTAGAGATGACAGAGAGATTCAGGTCATCAGGTGTGGAGGGGACAGATGTCAGCAAATCATTTCACCTCTCACCCTCCCCTCTACCAACCCTGCAGTAAATTCCCCCTTCAGTTAATATTACTGAAGGCTATGGAATTGTCACTTAGCATGAATTCTGGGGGCATCAGAGAGAGGACGGGAGAGTCCACAGTAGAATGAAGCTTTGCTACTATCGGGCCATTACAGGCAGAAAGCCAGGACAAAGGCTGAAACTTCAACATTGATGGTCCTTAAATTCATTCTCCACAAATGTAAAAGAAAACAGCAGCTGTGAAAGGAATACATGCAAACAGATTTTGGGTCCATTGTATATCTGGGGTGAAATCCAGGCTCTGCTGAAGTCAATGACAGACCTCCTATTGACTACAGCAGCGCCATGATGTCACCACTGGACTTTATGGTTCAAAGTGACAGTAGATGCTCATCTCAACAGAATAAATATTGAAATAATTGAGTTTTTAAGTGGAAGAATCCTTTCAAATTGTAATTCAATTGAAATAAATGAGAGTTGGTACTTAGCACCTTCCAGGAGTGCTCAGACTCTTGTAGGATTGGGCCCTTAAACTGGTCCCTTTACCTAGAAGAGGTATCTCATCCTTCTCTTCAAAGTGCCTTTTCCAACAGAATTTACATGGAAAGATCTTGCATAAAGGACTAATGTTTAAAATTCTCCTGCATTACTCTGGATGTGAGATTGCACTGGCAGTCGTAGACCCTGAGTGGAGGGCCAAACTTGGGGGCCATATTGCAAGGGCTGATCTGTAGTTACGGTTTTATCGTGTATTGTGGTAAGGAGTGTGATTTTTGGGGTTTTTGTTTACCAGCATAGTTATGCTTATTTTGCTTCACCAAACCACAATAAACTATACTGGCATAAGCACTTTTATACCAGTAGAGCTGCATCTACACTAGTTTTTTTTTTTTTTTTTCCATTTTAACGATGCCAGCTTAGTTAAATCAGCAAACTTAAGCATAGACAAGGCCTTATTAACACAAGGCCATGCTAAGCTACTGAATTAGCTGGTTGCTGATACCGCAACCCATGCAAAGAGATTTTGGAAGACCACAGGGAAAAGGGAGTTATTTTTTTTAATGTAAATCCATGTTTATTTTTATATGAAAAGAAAGTGTTACCTATGTTTGCACCAGGAACAATAGCTTCAGACCAAAATCAGACACTTGTATTGTAAATGATCTTCCAGTATTTCTAGTTAATTCAAGAAAAGACATTATTTACAGTTTGCTTGTACTTTAATGATTAAAAAATTTTTGTAGTGGTTAATTATTTCCATGCTGCAGCTATTTGTTGACAATGCTAGTTTAAAATTTTATAGCAATGTGTGTATCTTTTGTTTTGACAACTGAGAATTACTACCATTTAAAAATCACAAATCAGTAATAACAAGGTTTTAAAAAGCTTTCTGTAATCAGTTTTTTAAAAAACGGAAATTAATGCACTCAATTTGATGATTTCTAGATGTTGTACAAATGTTAAGCCTCCTAACACCGCAGAGACAGGAAATTGTTTTATAGACAGGAAAACTGATAAAGGATAAAGGGAACTGACTTTGTGACACACAAGTCAGTGGCAGTTGGAAAACAAGTTACATCAGTAAGATTGTGATTGCAGCTAGTTACGTAGACTTCTTGGTGATGCATCATACATCACATTTTACTTTATTATCCGAGGTGCAGTTGCAAGGGCAAGTCAGAAGCATAGGGAGAGATGAAGAGTGGGGAGGTAATGAAATGATAGGGATAAAATGAGGGAGGGGGAAGAGAAGCTGGACTGAAGAGAAGATGCTGCAGCTGTGCCACTGTAGCACTTCAGTGTAGACACTCCCTATGCTGACGGGAGGGTCGTTTCTCACATCAGTGTAGGTAATCCAGCTCCCTAAGAGGTGGTAGTCATCTTAACAGAAGAATTCTTCCATTGACCAATCACTGTCTAAACTGGGGGTTAGGTCAGCATAGTTACATGTCTCGGGCATGTGGATTTTTCATACCCCTGAGAGATGTAGCTATGCAATGGAAGTTTCCAGTGTGGACCAGCCCGGTGTCACCGACTAGTAAGCTTAAATTAGTATAAATTAAATGCTAAAAAGAATAATCAGGATTATAAAAAATAGTTGTAATTGGATGACCTTCCTTATGTTTGTGATCTATGTAATTCACAATTCAGGCTACTTCTGGAGGCAGAGGGGGATAGAGAATTTTGTTGCTTTTGTGAGAGGTGCTCAGAGACTAGTGTTGAAGGCCATATAAATACCTTCCTAGATAGATATATACATACATACATATACCTAGCTACAGTTTTTATAATTGACCATGAAGAGAATTTGAGTACAGGGACTAACTACATTCGTAATTTTCCACAAGATGTACTTATATTTATTTACAGCTGTAAATATAATGACAGATTACAGGAGTACAGTTCATGCTGTTCTGTTTAAGGTGGTGTCAATGTTTCCATTATAAACCCTATTTTCAGGGTTTATAAGCGTGCTATAAAATTTCACTCCAGGCAAATCTTTGCATTTTTAAAAAAAACCACACAAACACGCCTCTCAGCCTCTTTGTTCTTGGGCTAGTTGTTCTGCATTTCCAACCAGGGCCTGAGCTGTGGAGGCAGGATTTGTCAGATAGCTGAGATGGTTCACAAATTTAGACAGTCTAAAGGGCCTGAAAATAAAATGTGTAGGACCCTAACATGATCATCTAGGATGAGATAAATCCTATGGAGCGTGGTAGTGATAGAGGAAACCTTCACAAGGATTCACCTCATTCCAGATTGCTCTGCTGGGGGTTGGAATTGAGGTTGCAAGGCCCACCTCCAAACCTAGCAGACTTCTGAGATTCCAAGGAAGATTTTGCCTCTGTACCGGCCCCTAGCAGCTTCCTGATAGGGTGTCTCAATTGGAGCCTTGCCAACAGGGACTGCCCTGCCATAAATATTCCATGGGAAAGATCCAATACAGCTTCAGGAGGCATCTTGTTTGGGGTCCTCCTGGCCCACCCAGGCTCTAACCCAGAGGTAGGCAACCTATGGCCTATGGCCAACCAACGGCGGCACGCGAGCTGATTTTCAGTGGCACTCATACTGCCCGGGTCCTGGGGGGCTCTGCATTTTAATTTAATTTTAAATGAAGCTTCTTAAACATTTAAAAAATCTTATTTTCTTTACATACAACAATAGTTTAGGTATATATTATAGACCAGGGATCGGCAACCTTTGGCAGGCGGCTTGCCAGGGTAAGCTCCCTGGTGGGTGGGCTGGTTTGTTTACCTGCCGTATCCACAGGAAGTGGCAGCCAGCACATCCCTTGGCCTGCACCACTTCCCGCAGTCCCCATTGGCCTGGAGCGGCGATCCGCGGCCAGTGGGAGCCGCGATCAGCCGAACCTGCAGATGCGGCAGGTAAACAAATCAGCCCGGCCCGCCAGGGTGCTTACCCTGGCGAGCCGCGTGCCAAAGGTAGCCAATCCCTGTTATAGACTTATAGAAAGAGACCTTCTAATAACGTTGAAATGTACTACTGGCACGCGAAACCTTAAATTAGAGTGAATAAATGGAGACTCGGCACACCACTTCTGAAACGTTGCCGACCCCTGCTCTAACCTCTCCATAGCACTGATCTCATACCCTGTGGGTCATCTTCTTTCCTCCTGTGAACCTTGTAGGACAATACCACAGAAGTGGACAAACCTCCCTTCCACGCTAGAGTGGGGAGATCTGCACGAGTCATCCCAGCTGGATAGTATAATTCAGGCAGACATATCTAGCTACCTGTAGATCTCTCTATGGCAGGGGTTCTCAAACTGTGGGTCAGGACCCCATTAAAATGGGGTTGCCAGGGCTGGCTTAGACTTACTGGGGCCCAGGGCTGAAGCTGAAGCCCGAGCCCTACTGTCTGGGGCCAACGCTGAAGCCCGGGATCGAAGCCCAAGCCCAAGGGCTTCAACCCTGGGTGGTGGAGCTCAGGTTACAGGCTCCCTGCCTGGGACTGAAGCCCTTGGGCTTTGTTCCCCAACCCCCCGCCCGGGGCAGTGGGGCTCAGGCAGGCTCAAGTTTCAGTCCCCCCTCCTGGGATCGTGTAGTAATTTTTGTTGTCAGAAGGGGGTCATGGTGCAATGAAGGTTGAGAACCCCTGCTCTATGGTAAGGGAATTTTCTTCAGAAGGATTGTGTGGAGCAGCTGCTGTAAACCAGGCATGGAATCTAATGACTCAGCCTAATCAGCAAGGTGTTTCTTCCGAGCACTGAATCATCTATTTTCCTGACTGCTAGGCAGCATGGTTGGCTTCACTCACTTGGCAGAAATTCTGCTTTGCACATGGCTTCAGTTGCTACTTGCTGACTGTTCTTGATTTTTCAGGTAAACTCAGTTTGCCGACATAAGCATATGTCCCTCCAGTGCCTAGAAGGGAATTGCTGCCAGTAGCACTAGGAACACACTGTGTTGATCTAGATTTATATTTGCAGGGGAAATCCATTGATACAGCAGGGAGGGTGAATTGGTGAAGAGGACCTAGTTGTTTGTACTAAGAGTCCAGCAGCCCCAAGACCATCCATATGCAGGTGCTGATTCTGTTCTTGCATCTGTTTAAGTCTGAAATAATAAATAGTTACACTAATATAAAACCATTGTGAGATCAGAATCAGATCCATAGTCTTTAATTGTATGCAGAAGCTAACCTAAAATTATTTTTCTCTGAAAACTTTCTGGGCCTGGTTTTCATTTCTGACTTCAGTGGAATTTCTCTTAATTTACACCAGTGAAAGACAATTCAGGCTCTCTGACTCAAGCCCCTTCCCTCCTGGAAGCACTTCATATATACCTCTACCCCGATATAACGCTGTCCTCGGGAGCCAAAAAATCTTACCACGTTATAGGTGAAACCACGTTATATTGAACTTGCTTTGATCTGCCGGAGCGCTCGACCCCGCCCCCCCGGAGCGCTGCTTTACCGTGTTATATCCAAATTCGTGTTACATCGGGTCGCGTTATATCGGGGTAGAGGTGTATGTGGTCTCATTAACTTTGTTAAAAGAATAGAATTTATTCTCTGCAATTCTATAGCTTGCTGAGTTTCTCAGTACTCGTTGTTTTAAGGAGACACTGGCATATGGGAGGCTCACTCAGTATCTGATTGGAAAATAATTAATTTTCATTTAGTGAATTGGTCTGCTTCCATATGACTGTGCTACATATCTAAGTAATTTTTATGGTTACAACAACACTTAATACTACAATAGAAATGTTAGAAATCCTATTATGTTCTCTTATTAAACTCTCCCTTTACTGAATAATGACATTACCCTCTGTGTGGTAGAGTGCCTGTTACATGATCTTACTCAAATACATCTGGAACTTGGCCCTTAGGAGGGCCTCAAAATAGAATGACAGTTGCAGGAAGAACTTTATTAGAGGACTTATGAGGGAGCTTGGTACAAACCACTTCCATCTTATGCAGAGTATTAGTATAAGCATAATCCTGCACCATGTAGACTTATCTTCCATTCCCTTTGTTAGATTTCCTTTTGGTATCCTCCCTTTATTACTCTCTTCTTTTGTTATTCTCCCCTTAGCAGCTATTGCAACTGAATCACATTTAGCTGAAAGCAGATACATTTTTCAGTATCCAGCATCAAGAACACTCTTTTAATAGCCAGTGGAAAGAACAATACTGACGAACATTGCTTTTCTGATAATCTCCTGTTTTCTTGAGAATTCCTTTGTCTATAAATGGGCTTGATTCTAAAAGTTGCTGAGGGATCTCTTTCTGATCTCGCACTGCTGTAAATCAGACATGTCTCCACTGAAGTCAGTGGAGTTACACTAGTATAAAGCTTCTATGTGTCAGATCAGAATTGCAATTATGAAATGTGAAAAATTTGGATATGTTTAAGCTTAAAGTTGCTGTCTATCAGAAGTGAAAACTTAAAAATATCCCTAGACAAATAATTTGTTCATCTTTTTTTCCCTACTGCACACAATTCTGAATGATTAGCAGTTGTAGTTATCCTCTGCATTAGAATGTGATACCAGTTGCTCATGCAAAGGAATTTAATTAGAAATAAAGGAAGTTTTAAAGTTCTGACATACAGTTCTTTCATTGCTTTGAAGATGGAGGTTTAAGATTACTTGTTCTTATGAGTTACATTGGTCCTAACTTCTAAACTTTTCCCATGTGGTGTTTTTAATTTTTAGGAGGGCCAATCATCAGCAAATGGTCCTTCTCCAAGGCAGCCACAAGTAAGAGAAGGAAGCATGGGATACCCTCAACTTCGTGCTGGCTACATCGCTATTCCAGTTATGCATGAAAGTGCTGAGAACAGACAGCAGCACCCGTATTACTCTGTTCATCAGCCTGGCATGCAACGATACAAAGCAGAAACTGTTCCCACCACAAAGCGGGCACAGTCACCTTTAAGGGGGGCCTATGCCCACTCGGAATCCCCTGCTAGAGGACCAGCTGAAGCTGCTCAGACAGATAAACAATGTGGACAGACAACAACAGCTGCAACAGCCCAAACTCCAGCCTCACATGGGCCTGAGGTAACTTGTCAGTAGTGCTGGGGTGTGTTTTGCATTACTCTCCAACATTTGTGACCTAAAATGGCATTACAGCTGATTTATCCCTCAAAAGGCCAAAATTACCATAGAATTACATTTCCCCCCCAATACTTTCAAAGTATTAATACAAACATAAAAATGCACTTTTTAATGGTTCTGCTGACAGTCACTTCAATTTAAATGCTTTACATTTTATCTAGCATCACAGTGTCTCACTCACAAATGACTGTGCAGAAAGAATTGCACATAGATTGATTCTGTCTCTTGTCTCAGAAACAGAGGCATATAAAGCCCGATTCTCCTCTCACACTGGTTGACTTAATGGAGTTATTCCTGATTTACACCAGTGTAAATGAGAGCAGAACTGAGCCTACGGTGTTCTGTGACATAACTATGAAACAATGTAAGTGAAAAAGCTAAAAACAAACCAAACCAGACAAAAAATAAAGGCTGCTATTGTTTAGTTGTTAATAAATGAGACCATTTTAGAATCCACCAATCTGCACTAATTGCAGCTGAATATTTTTAAAGTGCATATTATTTTTAAATGTATATATCATTTGAATTCATTCTAAAAAAAGCTTTAAAGATGAACTGAAAAATAATTTTTCTGCCTATGCCCTTTACTAATTTGTTACTATATATTCACAAAGATTTTTCATAAAAAAGACTCTGCTTGCTTTGTATCTCAGATGTACCAGGACTTGGTTTCCTATTTTCTCTGGAGAGCCAGAGTTGAGATAATATCCTCACAACAGACTGAAACCTGAGCTTGAGTTTTCCCAGCCCTGAGTTGAGTGGGGAGTGAATGTTGAATTTGAGCCATATTACATCTTTTAACTGAGTTTGTACTCAAATAGTGGCAGGATTCACTCTTCATATGATTGGCCCATACACCACATGATTTTAAAATTCTGTGTTTTGTCCCTGAAGCCCAGGGTGGCACATGATAGAATAATGAACCAGCTACTGGGTTTTGGGTTGTTGTGGGTTTTTTGTTTTTGTTTTTTGGTTTTTTTGTTCAGTGTGGCCAGGACCCCTAAGCCATATTTGTGTAACCACTTTGGCCAGTCCTCTTTCCTCTCAGTACTTTGTGCAAAAGGACTTTCAAAAGTATATTGCCCCATGTAATGTTGATGACACTCAATGTGCATGTCTTCCAAGCAGTATCCCTTATTGTAGCACTTTGGGTCAGCTATCCAGATTCTCAGAATTCCTTGATACAAACAGTAGTTGATAGGGATACACAAAAACGGTGTGGCCACAAACTAGAGTGTGTTACCTGTAACAAGAGAAGGCAACTGTGCCTTTAAGTGTGATGTCGCCAAGGTCTTATTTTCCTAAAATATCCAGTTAGTGCAGTTCCACCGATAGTACCAATGGTGGAAGCACTGGTAGACAAGGTGCCACCAGCATTTTAACTGTCATGTTACTTAGACTAATTCTGAGCAGTGTTCAGACAACAGTGCATTAAAATGCTAAGACCACATTAGTATTGCTACCACCAGTGGAGCTGCACCAGTGGGAAATTAAGAAAGTCATTCTAGCATTCACACCCCTATCCTAACAAGATACAAAAGCACAGGAAGAAGTCCTAGTGTGGCAAAGGCAACATTGTTTATGTGACTGGGTTTTTTTTCCCCTTCGTTTGCTTAACTTTTTGCCCCACATCTAACCAGTTTAAACAAGAACAAAGTTTCAGATAGAGTCTGATTAAATGTCCCCTCCCTCCTCAGGGAATGCTGCAGCTCAGGTTTCACCTATTACAGTGATGCTTTCTCACTAGTTCTGCAGTTGTCCAGCAAAAAACAGGGAAACCAAATCCTGATGTGCAAACAGATTCCACCACTACTCCCCACTGTCTCTCCCTATTTTGGGGGAGTGGGGGAGAAACAAATGTTAAGGCTGCCTTTCAACATATTAATAAAATAAAAATGTGAAACAATTAACACTAATTAATAATCTTGTTTTTACAGCAACCTCATTCTCCTACAACTTCTGACTCACAGTCAGTTTCCCCTCAGTCATCAGGTAGACCCAGTGCAGGAAGCCATCAGGTCCGTCGAGGTTATATTCCAATTCCTGTGATCCATGAGGAAAAAGGCCTCAGGCAACCATCACAAGTATATCATCAAGCACAGAAGACACACTACCCTGCCCAGCAAAGTGATTACCATGTCCACCAACCAGTGTATCACAAAATTCAAGCTGATGAGCTGGAGCCCAAGCCAGCACGAGAGCAGTCCCCATTCAGAATGTCTCAGAAGAGTTCATCAAGTCGTGAAAGTTCACCAGCCAGAGTTACCACTCAGATACAGTCCCCGGTTCCCATCAGAGTACAGACAGTTGTGGACAGACCCCAGGTATGTGGGATGAGCAGAAAAATCTGATTTTTCTATAGTAATTGTGCTTTGTGTTAATAATGTTAAAGATCTGGATTATACTAATAAGCACATAGAATTTCACACATGTAATTCCAGCATCAGATTCTCAGCTCATGTAAATCCAGTTTACACCAGCTTTGAGGATCTGGCCTTCAATATTGTTGTTGACAGTGCTACCATGTTACTGAGGCACTATATTCTCATCAAAGCTAGCATTTCACACAATAGGGTGCTAAAATCCTCATTCTCACATGGGAAACTGTCAAAATTAGAGAGTAAATGAAAAAGAAAAGTTCAGGGATACTCTAAATCAATTCTGATTGAAACCCAGAACCGGATTCTCTTTTCACTTGCACCCTATGTAAATCTCAGTCAGTGGTGTAAGGGAAGTATACGTTAGAGGAGAATCAGGCCCATGGGCTTTATAGTAACAATGCAACTTTGTCTCATTCATCATTGATTACAGCAGCAAATCCAGAAAGTAACCATTATTTATCATGATAAAAGGAGATTGATAAAATCTACTCTACAGTTTGTTTCTACATACAGTACTTTCTCTAAACTTGATTCATTAAGGGACAAATTGTCCAATTCTGCCATTTGTTCAAGACAGTGAAATTCCACCACACAGACAGTAATTTTCTATAATATAGTACCAGCGTATAATATCCTAGACAAACTCTAAAATATAATACTGTTTAGTGCTTGTCATCCAAAAGATTTCACAACACGTTACATTCACTAATTAGGAATCACAGCTTCTTAGTCAAGTGGGTATTATCATATCCATTTTACAGATGGGTAAACTCGCATAGTAAGACACAGGACTAGAAACTAGGAGTGCTGACCAAGATTAGCGCTTACTAGACTACAGTGCTTTTTACATGCCTTTTCTGAAGCATAGTCACATGACAGTCAGAGTGGCGTCTGATTTAGTGAAGGGAAGAACTACATTTTGATTAGATGCATTTCCTGAAAAGAGCTGTATTTGTTTGATTTACAGTTAGCAATTCTGGAACAATACTTGGGGTCAAATTCTGCCCTCAGATACAGTTGCTCCCAGTATCTGAAGATAGAATTAGGCCACTTGTACTGAATATAATTAACATGCAAAATGTAAAATAATATTAAGCTTCCTACTGAGGCCACAAAGCAAGGACATTTTGAGTCGATTTGACTTCAGCATTAAACACGGGTTGACTTATTCGAGGATTTCCATCACTTAAATCTGTAAAATAACCCTAAACCTCTCAAAGGTGGGCTTTTCCCATTGAAGTCAAAGGGAACAGAATTAGGTCAACGCTGAGCCCTTTTGAAAATCCTACCTAGAACATGAACAAAATAGTTAAAGGTGGTTGGGGGAATCAAAACCCAGAATTAATGACATGTACAAAGTTTCACTGCTTGCTTTGTTTTCATTTTCTTTTTTTTAGGGCCAAACCTTAAGGCACTTAATTAGACTTTATCCAGTCTTTACTCAGGCAAAAATACTGTCCTCAGTGCATCTCAGCTCTGAAAATTGGCCCATTTACTTAGGTGCCCTACATCAGTATTTAAGCACCTAACCTTAGGCACCTATATCCAGAATAATTGGTCTAAGAGACTTTCCCATTGCCACATCATGAATCAGTGAAGGAAATGGGACAAGAGTCTGACTCTTGTGACTCCCAATCCTGTGTCCAGACCACAAAGCCTTGCTACCTTTGGTTTTTATGGCAATACATTGTAATTTGTTTTGATGCCCTTTTGTCTCATTTTGACAAGTCTACCTTTGTAGTGCTATCTCTCATCTAGATACATTGTAACAGGTTTTGCATCTTAAACTCCTGTTGTAAGCACTCCACAGCAGAAACACTGTCAATAAAATAAATGTTACCAAAAGGTTAAAGATCTTGGAAGGTTACTTTCAAGTCAAATCAACAGAGACAAGAAAGTGCATAGACTGTTAAAACCTGACAACTCCTACACTTCCAGAAAATACTATCTCAGGCGGTGGCAACACTACACACCTTACAGCCGGGTAGCTGCAGCACTGCTAGTGCAGACACTCTAAGCCGATGAGAGAGAGCTCTCCTGTCGACTTACTACTCCAGCCCCTGCAAGGGATGGTAGCTATTTCGCTGTCCATGCTGGCACTTAGGTCACTGTAACTTACGTCATTTAGGGGGGTGGCTTATTCACACCTTGAGTGACTTAACTTATTCCGACGTAAGTGGTAGTGTGCACATAGCGTCAGTTTGTTAGAAATTAAGAGTGAAATTTTGACTATGTTGAAGTCAATGGCAAAACTCCCACTGATTTCAATGGGGTCAGGATTTCACTCTAAGGGCCCAATCCTGCAACCCCCCTTGCTAGGGCCTCTCATTGAAATCTATTGTTTCAACATGAGTTCAGCATGAGGAAAGCTTGTAGGACTGGGCCTTAATATCTTCGAACTGGTTTGTATAATAATCTCTAACAATTTTACTTTGAAAGACAGTCCTTTGAGTAGGATTTTTCAAACAGCAAAATGCAGCACTCCTCTGGAAGGATAAACTGCATTCAAAGTGTTGTTTTTAAAAGTACAGGAAACTAGATTTTAGGTAAAATTTGACTAAAACATCTAAAACCAGGGCACAAGAGAATGGAATAATTTCAACTTTGCAGATAAAAAGTTTTATATTGAGACTACATAGAATAAGTCACTGATTCCTCTTGTAAAAGTGACAGTATTCTACAGTAGTGTTCTAAATAAAATACTCAACACTAATCTATGGTCAGGGATTGTAACTTCAGTGTTGTAACTATTCAAGGTTTTGTGTCATAACTTGATAGAAGCTAGGCAGAGGCATGGCCAGGCAGCTCTGAGTGCTGCCTCCACCCAGAGCACTGGCTTTGCAGCTCCCATTGGCTGGGAACCACGGTCAATGGGAGCTGCAGGGGCGGTGCCTGCAGTTGGAGGCAGTGCGCAGAGCTGCCTGGCCATGCCTCCGCCTAGGAGCTGAGCGAGGGGGATGTTGCCATTTTTGGGGAGCCCCCCCAGGTAAACGCCACCCAGAGCCTGCCTCACCCCGTTCTGTGCCGCAACCCTCTGCCCCCTCCCACACCCAAACTCTGCTGCTGCTGGGGTGGGGACGCGCGGAGGCAGGTAGGGAGCCTGCCAGCCCCGCCAACCCACCCCTCCTCCAGCACCAGTCGGGGGTCCTGGGGCATGCACTGCCACCCACACCCCTCCCCCGCATCACCCAGGCTGCCCTCCCCCAGTACCCGCAGGGCCCCCGGGCAGCCCCTCCTCCCCCAAGTCACAGGTCACAGGCCGTGAATTTTTGTTTACTGCCCGTTACCTGTCCGTGACTTTTACCAAAAATACCCATAACTAAAACGTAGCCTTAATTATAGAATATGATCTTACTAATTTCTTGTAGCTGAGATCCACCAGATTCCTTCTTGCCCTTGGTGCATCCCCCCCAGGCCCTATGCTGAGTTGAGATTAGGGGGTAGATGCATGGCCCAGGTCTTGCAGAATGGATAGGGGGACTCTGTGCTGGCCCATTGCAGTCCATGTCTGGGCCCACTGCACCTCCTAAATGATGCAAGGGGATTGGATCTGAGTAGGAGAACAAATCTCCCAATGAAAAGACCAAGTTAAAGCTAATGACCTTTGGAAATAGTCTTAGGTTGGTAATGGCAATGTTTGCAAATCTGGATTATACCAGTGTTAGTTGTCTATTAAGAAGTTGGTGTTAATACTGATATTTTAAGCAGCATCTTTCAATTAAGCCTCAGTATGATGGAAAAGATTTGAGACCTAGATTTTTCCAAAGGGACTAGTGATTTTTAGGTGCCTGAGTTTTTTTGATACCTGACCTGAGACACCTTAAAAAGGCCTGATTTTTCAGAGCATTGGTGGTCATCACATTCTGAAAATCAGGCCTGTTTAAGGTGTCTCAAATTGGGCAGCCAAAATCACTAGTCAGCTTTGAAAATCTTTTGGCCTGACAATTGTAATTTTTGTTTACAAATGAAGTAGCACTGTTTTCATGTCTCACAATAATAAACTTTCCTCCTTCTTCAGGCTTCTCAGCAACAAATCCCACCCCAAGAAACACTACGTGAAAGCATACCTGAAAACAAGGCAAGCCCATCAGGAACTGAGATGCCTTCATCTTATATCCCAATTCAAGTCTTTCACAAAGAACCAGATTCTAAACCACCACCACAGAAACCTCCACCCACTGCAGAAAAGATTGATGAAAAGGTTGATAAAAAGATTCCCTGTCCTGCTAAGAGTGCACCTCCAGAGGAGTGGCTTGCTTCTGAAGAAACTTCACCACAGAAGATGATGGAAGTGGAAGAGACCCAGAAGCATCCTGGTGTCTTGAAAGTAGAAGCAATTCTAGAGAATGTTCAAATGCTTGAACAGGCAGTTGATTCTTTCAAAGGCAAGAAAAATGACAAAAAATACTTGATGATTGAAGAGTATTTGACCAAAGAGTTGTTAGCCCTAGATTCAGTTGACCCAGAGGGTCGTGCAGATGTGCGCCAGGCCAGGAGAGATGGTGTAAGGAAGGTCCAGAATATTTTGGAAAGACTTGAACAGAAAGCAGAAGACGTCCCAGAGGTAGTTCAAGTTTATGGACTTCAGTCAACCTTGATGGAGAATAATAAGCCACCACAGGAAATCATGGAGATTGATCCTGTGGCGGACAAAACCAGGAAAGATACAAGTAACGAAGATGCCAAAAAGGAAACCAAAATGGAAACGCATCAACCTGAAACTAAGGAAGAAGTATTTACCAATCTTGCCAGCACAACAAACACAGTTAATAACCCAACTGAACCATAGCCACATACTGAACTTTAAAGCTCTCAGACTTTATAACTTGAAGTGTGTTTTAAGTGAATTTTAAGTTGCATGCATTTCAGAAGCTTTTCATCAATTGGTTTTTAAATCAACATAACAGCTTGGGACACACACTTGCGGGGGGGAGAGGCTATAAAGAAAATGATGCATTTATCCTATATTCTTACACTTTATAAAGAGACATGTTTCAAGAACGAGTCTTGTTCTTAAGATACTTTTGTGCCAGCTGGATGCAAAAAATGCCTCCGGGTTAACATTGATACATGTTGTATTTTAATGTTTCTTCTGCAGGTAATTTTTGTAAAATCAAAGCCCTGCCTCACCAGAATATCAAACCCTTCTACAAATGTAGCCACTCTAGCAAAAATATTTTATTTTTAATGTTCATAAATGGGCACTTTAAGTAAAGATGCATAGAAAGTGTGTAAGAAATTGTAGAGCTATTTATATGTGTGAAGGACTTCAGTGCTATATTTTAAAAGGGAAATAAAATAATATAGAAATCTGACTTAGTCTTTTGGTTTATAAACTAGAAAGCTGAGTATTTGGAAACAATTACTGCCTTCTAAAAATAGATATTTTTTTTAATATCCTATTTTGGTTTAGGTAATGTCTGCTTACACCTACTTTCTGATGAGGGCAATGACTTGCCTTCGCCCAACTCCCTCTTTCCGCTGTATTTATCAGCTGTCTGCACTTTTTGTTGTATGGAGACTTCAGATTTGCTGCTTGACCTGCTAGTATTAACAGAGTTAGTGCTTTTAGACTATATTTATATGAAACCTTGCCAAAGCAAATCTTGTCACTATACAGTCGTCTCCACTACTGAAGTTCACTATCACTCCACCCACTGTATTCACATCCAATTTCTATAACAGCAAATCAATGGGATCAACAAAAATCCATCTTCTGTTCAGTGAGTTTATTTCAGGGCCAGCTACACACATTGTATCTGGCAAAACAATACAATGCAAACACTTTTCCAAGCAATCAGCTTTCCTGTATAATTTAACAAGGGGCCTAATTATTCTTTCAGCTACAACCATGTAAATCGGAAGTAAATCCACTAAAGGCAGCAGAGTCCGACCACTGCAAGTGAGAAGAGATTCAGGCCCAATGAGTTTTCAGCTGTCTATTCTCAAACTGTCTATGACTTGTTCTTTCAAATTATAAAATGGACAAGAAACAATCTTTTTTTATAAGCTAACATTTTGTATTTCATCTAGTGTAAATGATTAATGTGAAATCAATTGATCGAAGTTGGAAGGGGATTAGATAGGCAATTAAGATTGTGGCATAAATTAAATCGATTTCAAATCCTGGTTATGAAAGGCTTGTAGCCATTAAGAATTTGGAGTTGTCATTACATAATTTATTCCAACAGAATTATGTAGCCTGTAAATTGCAGTAAACAGGTCTCTTAAAAAAATCAAAGCTAAAGTCTATGATCTGTCTACTGACTTTTTAATCTATAGGCAGATTGTTGATGTTTGCTTTAGTTTCATTTTGATAATCAACCCCACCACATAAATATGCACAACAATTTGTAACCAGTTGGCTAATCTTAGCTTTATGACCAGCACTGTAGTCATTCCGGTAAAAGAGGTGCAAATTAAATTAATCTGCCTGCATAATTCTGGCAGGAACTCACTTCAATGGCACATCCTTCTGCAGGATTACATCTTTGAGGAGACATACCTCTGACATCATAAAACACAAATATTTAAATCAGGGATGCTTCTAGAAAATCAACTATAAACAAGAGTCCTTCAAGTTAGACTCCTCTTTTTTTCTTTCCCCTCAGTGGGACATTAAAAAGATCTTGATATTAAATGTCATTGATTAGCTAGCTGAGAAGGTAATCTGAGAATTTAGGCTGTTGTCATTACTGAAGCATATTATTTCTTCACTGGAAGTTAGATACATTAAGGTTATAATTACCTTTGAAATAGAGGCATTACGCTGCCTATCAAGCATGTAATGAGTCATGTAATGCTATTTAAGATTATTCAGAGTATGCAGAGTCAAAACTTCATGACAAATATATTGACAAGTGGAGCAGGAGCCAGACTTTGATTCCCCTATTCATAATGAATAGCACTCTATTCCACACATAATTCCATTAATGTCAATAACACTACTCATGGTATTGATCATCTGGCTGTAGTCAGTGGTTCTCAAACTTTTGTACTGGTGACCCCTTTCACACAGCAAGCCTCTGAGTGTGACCCCCCTTATAAATTAAAAACACTTTTTTAATATATTTAACACCATTATAAATGCTGGAGGCAAAGTGGGGTTTGGGGTGAAGGCTGACAGAACCCCTGGGCTATATCATGAGAGAACGATCTGTCCTGAATGAGGGGCAGGGCATTGTGTTGTCCATGTGTAGCCATCTCCCCCCCAGTTCCCCTGCTGCTTAAAGAGGGAGTAAACTGCACCAAGCATGAGCATATGCAGCCTGACATACCAGCTACCCAGCATAGGGGAGGAGGTGGGGAGGAAGCCAAACCACCCATTCCAAGTCAAATTCTGTCCCTCTTGCTCACTTGCAGCTCTGCAGATCCTGCTTCAGTTCCTAGGTTAATAGCCATGATGATGGTAGCCAGCACAGGAGAGTAAGGGAGTGCCTTACATCCCATCATGACTGTGCTATCATACTAGGGCCAGAGTGTGACCCTGCTAAGTGATTAGTTATGGAAGTTTGCTATTGACTTCCACAAGCAGCAGTATCAGGTACTTATACACTTGCCCTCACCACTCAATCCACAGTACACTCCAAGTAGTGCTATGCTCAACAAACTGGGAATGTGCGTTGGAATGCAGAGTGTATGCGGTTATTTATGTTAAAGGGTTACTCTGCATGTGCAATAATCATTTTCAAAAATGAAAATATCCAGAGGTTTTTCAGTAACAAATACAAAGTTGCCTAGTATTTACTATCAACTACTGGCCACTACATTTAATTTTGTTAAAAAACAAAACCAAACTCTCCAAAACAGACCCCCAAATCTGAGAAGTTCCAGTATGCTTCTCCCCACCCCCCAAAAGAGTAGTGATAAGAATATATGAAGCCTGTAGACAGAATCACAGTCAAGGCTTGGGCTATTTTCTGATTGCACTATCTTGTCCAGCCAGTGATATTTTAAATGCCAGTAGTGGCCTGTTCTCTATATTTAAACCACCACCACAGACAGGCATTGTGTTTCTCATAAATATAGCCTTTTGACTATTTACAAATGGCTACACCGTATACTCCCAATCTACCCTGAACGAGGGGCCGCCTGCAGTTAATGCTGCCCAGGAGCAGACTAGGGAGCACATTGTGACACAATTCATCGCCTAGTTCCCCCTTACTCCCCAGAGGGGAAGTAAGTTCCACCAGCCCTTTTCTTAGTGCCGATTATTTCCTTGCCTCCATGTTTGTTTAGTTGTGCTTGGAAGCTACTTCCACTCCTCACCCACAAGGAGGGGAAGTCTCATAGCTGCATGGCAGTCTACTACAGAAAGCGCTCTCTCTCTCCCCCACGCTATGCCCCAGGATGTGGGAAGCCTTCATAGGGGACCAAGGGGAACACTTTACATCTTACTTCCCTGCCTGAGGATGTAACATTGGTCATGATTTAGTATTTTTAATGTGATAACTCAAGTAGAAGTCACGTGGATTTTAAAAAAAAGTTGAATGTAGCTGGCATTTAAAACTATATTTAAAAATAGTTTTAGCCACAAATAAAATCATCCTATTAACACTTTTCCCTCCTATTTGTATTGACAGAGAGATCTCAGCATGTCCATATGAAACAAAAAGTCTATGCAAAAGACTTTCCTCTTAAAAAGGGATCCAATGCATGAAGAACATATGAACACCATAAAACATGTTCTTTGTGCTGCCTCGGAAAGCTGTACCTCTTTAAATCAGATTCATTTTAGAATTTCTTGGCAGTTAACTCTACAGAAGCAGCACATTCTTAATACTGTATTCATGTATCATTCCATAGGCCACTATGCAAATTGAACGGTTTGTCCACTGTTCTGTAACACTAGATACAAATGTAATCATATGCCAATGAATGGAATCCCAAGTGGGAGTTATTTTAGGAAAGGCAGGAGCCTAGTGGGAAAACAGCGAACATGTCCTGACTCCCTTTGTCGAATACTTTTCTTTCCTTGTTCTAGAATGTTTCAAAGTAATCAGTAATTTCAAAGACTCAAAAAAGAGAGGATTTGGGAGTTAGTCCTGCATTTCTTGCACACTCAAACTAACACTGTGGCCACTGGGAATTTGGGCATGTGCAAAATGTAGGAGCAGGCCTGATCTTCTGGAGCCCAGTACTGCTAGGTGCTGAATACCCACAGTCCTTTGCAGAACTGGAACCACTTTAGGTTTTTTTCCCAAATAATGTTACTATTATGATATTACCAGTTTTCAGAAAAACAAAGGATGGACACTCTCAAACCGAGAGTTCAGACAAAGTTTCTACACATCAACTATCAATTCACTTTGAACAAATGCACAGGATCCTAATATTCCATTTTTTTTACATCTGAGAACAAAAACCACTTATTTCCATGCTCACTCCACATCCTGTTGACATAAGCACTGATTTTATAAAGGGATACTGCGTGATTTGGGATTGATTTGGACTATGGAGTTTTTCAACATTTGGTCAGGAGTTCAAATCCTGGCTGGGATGAGAGTCTCCTACCATCACCACTATGCAGTGGTTGTACAGTGTTCTGTGAAATGAGTCAGTGGTCCGATTCTAACGCCACATCACACACACACAAAAACAGTTAGAATTTGCATTAATTGATACCCTCGTTGACAGGCTCAGCAGAGAGGCCACCAAATGAACAGACCTGAAAATGAAATAGCCACTCACCCTTAGAAATAGTGTCTCCACTCAGAGTTGAAGTGCATGGGCAGCGCAGTATGAAGAATCTTGCAGTGTTGTATCTGTTCAGTGGCTAAATAAAGGATCACAATCTCCAGGGCTTCACAAAAGTCATTTTTAAAAATTCATGGGTATTTATCTCAGTCTTAAATCAAGGAGGAGAAACTCATATTTAGTAACTAAAAGACTTAGAACTGTATGCCTGGTTGGTATTTTCCAGCAGCACTCAACAACCAATAGATCTTATTTGCATAAGAGTCCTGATTTATTGCTTTTAATTATTTGGCAGACTCCAGGTGCCCAACATTTCCATCTTGTAAAGGTAGCTCAGTTGCATTAACTCTCTTGGGAAAATTTTCCCACAGGGATGGTAAGCAAACAACATACATCCCCCTCAACCATGTTCCCTCCACACCTGCAGATCTAGGACAAGATATATGAAGAGGGGTTGGACACCCCCTCCTACCTGGAAAACAGGGAGATCTCACTTGCCAAGGGTCATCTCCACACACAGATCTGGGGGGAAGAGATCTAGCCAGTAGTAAGGACCACAGGATTTGGACCAGTGGGAGTTTTGAATTTTACCTCAGTAAGCACTGAGCATAAACAGAGTGGTATCAACCGCCAGACATACTGTAACTGTTGCTCCCTGCGGATTACCGGAGAGATGTCATGCAACAACTTAAGTAGCCTGTTAGGCATACCACTACTCAGACAAATGTTTCCTCAGGCACTAAGACTAGGTGGTCTCCAGGAAGCACTGCACCAACTTCCATCGGTGCCACGTTCTGTCCCAAGACATCCTACCTCTTCTACCTATTCTTCCCAACTGTCTTCTCAACTGCCATGGAACCTTTCCCTCCCTCCTGGATCACCAGCCTCCAGTCAGAAGTGAGAAGACCAACAACTAGGGTGACCGAACAGCAAATGTGAAAAATCGGGACAGGGGGTTGGGGGTAATAGGAGCCTATATAAGAAAAAGACCCAAAAATCAGGACTGTCCCTATAAAATTGGGACATCTCATAGACTCATAGACTTTAAGGTCAGAAGGGACCATTATGATCTTCTAGTCTGACCTCCTGCACAACGCAGGCCACAGAATCTCACCCACCCACTCCTGTAACAAACCCCTGACTTATGTCTGAGCTATTGAAGTCCTCAACTTGTGGTTTAAAGACTTCAAGGTGCAGAGAATCCTGCAGCAAGTGACCCTTTGTCACCCTATCAATAGCAGACTCATCAAGTGGCCTTTTGGGTTGAGAGCGAAGGCATATTTAGGCCTGACAGAAGCTTGCTGTGGATTTTAAGAGTCTGTTCTGATCACAATTAACAGCGTAAGCATAAGTAGAACTGTGTATGTGTAAGAAATTGCAGGCTAATCATGTTTAGTGTTGTGCGTGTGTAAGAAACTGCCGAGTAATCATGTTTGTGAGAACAAGAAAAGACAAAGTAGCTAAAAAGCTAGAAAACACAGGTTTGAACTAACACTAAACTTGTACTGACAGGGGAGGAGAGAACATGGAAATGAGAGACTAATACATATGTATAAGAAAAGATGAAAAAATTATAAATAAGTTTGTGCAACAAAGGGAAGCTGAAGCTGTATTGTCCGATGCTCGTGGGGACTGTAATGAGATTCCCACTTGTAAGTGATCACTACTCACCGAGTGTTTTGCCTTAATAAATATTTGTTAGACCCATCTGCTGAGTAAGTGAACCCTTAATCCAACACTTTGCTGACCTATTACTGCTCAGCAGATTTATCACAATATTATTTCAAAAAGGTTAAGGGATCCATGATCAGTGCTTCGGTGCATATTCCTCTGTCCTGTGCTGCTCAGGCATGCAAAGGGAGGAGAGACTATCTGCATACAGTTCCTCTGCTGGGTGCTCCCCAGCAGCAGTGTTCACTTCTGTGCCTCGCTCCCGGCAGGAGAACATGTAGGGGACAGGAAGGGAGAGTGGCCATAGACACCTGTGCAAGTTACCTCGGCTCCCAGGCTGCTTTAACCTGCAACATGGCGGAGACAATCAGAGAATTGTAATTGGTTGTGGGTTCTCAGTTTCTACACCCCGCCCCAGCCAGCCCTCCCAATCTCCCCCCTGGTTGCTCTGGGTGACCATGTTGGGGAGGAACACCACCTTTTGCTAGGCACTCCTCATGGCTTAGGCAGAGCCAGTTGAGTTCCTTTCCTGCTCTCTTTGGGGCTCCCACAGCCCAGCAAGGCAGCCGCAATGGAGCAGCTAGAGCTATTCTCTATTTCCTCTTCTGCAATGTAGCAGGCAGCCAGCAAAGCAGCTGCAGCAGAAAAGGGGCAACAGAGCTGCTCCTGGGGCTTGAAGTGAGGTGGTTGGAGACAACTAGGGAAGCAACAGAGGGGTTTCAGAATCAGGATTCTGGTTTCGGCCCTTATTCTCCGCTGAAATACTCGAAGACACCAGAATTTTGTACTCTGCATTCTGCACACACACACACACACACACACACACACCCCACATACACATACTAAATGTCCCAAAAGGGAGAGAGAAAAACGTTGGCAATAAATGGTGGAGAGGCACATATACCTGATCAATTTTAACAAGTCCTTATTCTGGTTCCCGTAAACATCCCCCAGCCCTAAGGTTTCACCAGAATATGCTATTGAGATAGCGTCCCAAAAGAAAGCACACACTAGTCTGGGCCTCAGACATCCATAGCACCATGCAAAGCAGCACAAGATGTCTGACCATAGAGTAAATCCTCAACCTGAAGCATATATTTTATGATGATTATCACTACATGCCATTAGTCACCCTACACTATGGAAATATAAAAGTAATCTCTATATTTTAAAATACCAGGAAATTAAAAATCCGTAGAGCTCAGAATGCCCTATCTCTATTAGGCTGGGCAAAGGATTTCAGTTCTGCGTTAATTTACAGGGCGGAAAGGATTATATAATAATAACAAACAAATACTGCTGCCTAGATACTGCAGTTATAGGTATATTAAAATATTTAACGTACCTTAGAAACTAGCCATGTGAACAATATTTACCAGCCACCAGGAGTAATAAGTTCCCAGTCATTTGGAAGGGAGTGTATGGTATTTACTTGAAGGCAGATATAACAGCAATCATTATTATTAGGGCTGCAGGTTTGTCATTGTGGGAAAGACGTCATGGATAGCTCATGCATTTCCTGTCCTGGGGAGCTGGACCCAGAGCCTGCCCTGCTCTGGGCATTGAGACCTGGCACATGGGATGACAGCAGCACTCAGGTTTGGCCCAGTCACCCTGTTATGATCCCTCCATCATGCACCAGGTCACAACACCCAGAGTGGGGCACCAGGCCCAGACCCATGGGGCAGGAGCCACCACTGCCAAGGCTTGCTCTCCCATCCCCCCCTAAAACCAGCATTTGGGTTGCGGTGCCAGGAAAGGGTGCTGCTGTGGGTGGTCGGTGCCCAATCTGCCTGGCGAGGAGGAGGCCACTTTTTAAAGAAGTCACAGTAAATTTACTCATCCATGATTTTTACCAAGGTGGCTTTTCTGTGATTTTTGATAAAAAATAATGCCGTGGCATGTCTGCAGCCCTAATTATCATTGTATAATATTTTTAGTACAGTAGCACCCAATCAGGCTCAGGGCCTCATTGTGCTAGGCACTGTACAAACACATCTGGAGACACAGTCCCTGTCTTGGAGAGTTTACAGTCTCATACAGAAACCAACAAGTGCTGACTATGACATTAAATATTTGGGAGGGAGCATAACTAATGGTTAAAACAGAGGAAAATGCTGTCAGAGTCACTGAATTTACATTCTCGCTCTGCCACTGAATTACCGTGTGGCCTTAGGCAATTCACTGAAGTCTAAATTGTCATGCCAACAATTAGGTACCAGAATCCCTATTCCTGGTTTTCAGTGGTGCAGATCACCTACAGCACTCACTGATGTCAGTGTGTGGCTGAAAAGCAGGCTACTTTTGTTTAGGTGCCTAAACATAAATTTACAGTAAGTGCCTAACTTTAAGCATCCAAGTTTGAAAATTCTGGCCTTACCCTATTTGTAAAATGGGGCTAATACAGCTACATCACAGACATGTTGAAAGTTTTAATTAGTGTTTGTAAAGTGCTTTGAGACTCATTGATGAAAGGCACCATAAGCCCAAATGTTATTATCATGCCTTCCAAACCCACACCTGTCCCTGAGATCTAAAACTACCAGGTCTGTGATGATGCATCTTTGAGCTTCTTGGAACATCAAGTATAATTACTAAGAAATTAGGTAGATGATTCCATTGTGATGCAACTACACAGAGCTGGAGCCTGCTGTAGGCTGTGCTATGACACAAGGATTTAAAGGGCGTAGGCAGTCCCCAAATCCTTTGTAGTCAGCATAACACTTTTGTTCTATATGTACAATGCCTACCACAATGAAGTCCTGGGCCATAACTAGGGCTCCTATGTGGTACAGTGATATAAATAATATTAACCACCTGGCAAAATTATTATTTTGTTCTGTGGTAGCAACTAGAATCCCCAGCCCTGGACCAGGATCCCACAATGTCAAGTGCTGTACAAACAGAAAGAAGGTCCCGCCCTCATCTACACTTACAGACGAAGTAAATACCTTCCGGGGTGCACGTCTATACTAGGAACTGGAAGTGTGTTCAACGAACATGCCTGGCTGAGTACCTTCATCTGATGCAAGCACCAGTGCCTGGGGCAGTATTGTTTGTGGGCGACATGGATATGGTTGGCCCAACAAGCCAGTGAACAATATTTACCAGCCACCAGGAGTAATAAGTGACCCAGGATGTATTGTTATGGTTCACTGTCTAGAATCCTGCCTTGAGCTGTCAGGATTCCCAATGCATCCCCTCTCTGGTCAGGCTCATGGCCCAAAGATAAGATTTGTCCCACAATATTCGTAGAGCAGCCCAATGTGTTGAGTTAAAATAAACAAAATTTGGTGATTTCCAATAGTACCTAATCTTTCTAGGCCCATGTGTGTTCATTAAGGCAGTGACTGGATAGGGTGCAAGGACATGGGTTCAGTCTTCCTGTTCATTTATCCTAACCATCTCTTCTGAGGCTGCATTGAAGAATGTCAATGAATAAAATACATGAAGATGCTTTTTTATACTAAAACTAACTTACAGACCTAAAACTATCCATGGATCATTTCAATACAGGCCATCAAAATGGCCTTCACATGCAGGCCTAATTTTCACCTTTTCCCCCCCGAAAAAGAGAGATTAGGCCAGATTCATTCCCTGGATATCCAATAAACTGGTGGAACCTAGGCTCTGGTCCCCTGGTGGCAGAAAGTTTACAGGTCTGTCGCATCTTACGCACATTTAACATGCACGAATTTAGTTTTACGCCGTCGGCAAAAACAAAACAAAAACCAAAAACAAGAGAAAAATAACAATTTAAATACTGTTCCTGTAGTGCGGGCGATTCTGCCGCTATTACACTCAATGTAATTTTGACTATACGTGGTTTTCGCTTTACGCGCTGACCGCGGAACGTGACCCCAGCGTAAGATGAGACAGACCTGTACTAGGACTGGTAGCACGCCAGCGTAAGCTTCCCGCAACCTTGCTCTGCCAGGTCCAGAGCCAGCATATACACCTGCAGAAATGGATGTGGTCATCTCTGGAGTGGGGTGAGGATAGGCTGGCTGGGGGCTGATTCAGTGCTTCAGCCTAGCAACATCCTCTGGCAGGGCTCCTAGGGAGTCCCAGCTGGATTTTAAAATTTCCCTGCTGAAACCTGCGGGGGAAGATGGCAACACTACTGCTATCTGACGTCCCTTGGGGTGAATCTTCCCTGGCAAAGCCTGCCTGCAAGAGTAAGGGCAGCAAATTGTACCCCCTTATTATGGCTCGTCTGTCTCGTCGTGTGCGCCATTTCCATGGCTGTTTGCTTAGGTTTCTCTGCCAGACAAGTGCAAAGAAGCTTTGGGAGTGTACACTAGTCTTTCCCGGAAGCTTGCACATCAGACCCAATGTAAAGTATGTGAACATCATCTTGCCCTGAGGTTGCACCAGGATTCTTTGAAGAACTTTTTTAAAAAATCCACTCTGCCACAGGTAGTAGAATGACTTTCATTGAAAATAATCTTTTCACTCTTGTTGAAAATCTTTGACACTACATTACTGTTAAGATTCGTGGGGGGAGGGGCAGTGGTTATTTTCATTATATTTCTTAAAATAAAGCAGTAGATTGCTACTGCCTCTGGTCAATTATCATCTCAGCACCTGCCTATACTTTAGGTTAGTACAAGGGGAATTGCCAGGAGTAATACTATAAAATTAAGAAAGGAAAATATTAGGCTGAATATCATGAAGATCTCCCTGATGGAGTAATTAATTAGGCTATGGAATAGCATCTCAAGGGAGAGAGTGGAAGCACCATTACTTGGAACAGTTAAAATCAGACTGGAAAAATAGTAGAAAATTAAAGGGAAGAATCTTGTCCTGGGGGTAGTGACAAGATTATTTAATGGGGCTTTTCCAGCCTGACCGGATAGGATTCTATGATCTGCTGAAAATGGGTCAGCTATAACCTTTTTGACCCAGAGCTAGGATTTGGCAAGTGCTAATGCATTAAGCACATGTGTAAGAAATCCTGGCCCTGAGAATGAAGTAGTTTATAGTAAATTAAGTTTTCTGCATTATAATCGTGATACAAAAGTGATACAAGCTAGATATCTAGCTACCTATACATTTGGGGACAAGTCTCAGAGGTATTAAACTTACAAAGCACCCGCAGTTCCTGATGACTCCAGTGGAAGACACAGATACTCAGCACCTCTCAGATTTAGCCCATAGTTAGACAGCAATCAGTTTGAAACAGCTATTGGTTTAGGGCACAAAATTAGAGGCCAAATTGAGGTCTTAGACATTTGTCTCTAAATGCATATTTGGAATCTAGATCTCTGGCACTGGTGAATTAAGGCTGGAATTTTCAAATCCCAGCTTAAAATTGCTACAGAAACTTCCAAAGGGCCAAGGGCTAATTTACCAGAAGAAGAATCACAATCAAGTGCCAAATGTAGTTCTGATGCAACATTGCATTATTAGTAACTGAATGAAATCATGGCATTCATAAGTATCAAGGAGCCTTCCGGGAAGCCTATAGCAGCAATTAAAAGGCACATTTCAGAGTGACGAGGGGGAAGATGGCAAATATAAATTGAAAAATATTGAGCAAGGTTCTAGTTTCAGTTTCCTCATTATTATTAAATGGGGATAATAATGCCTGCTTACAACCCTTACAAAAGTGTTGTGAGGATGAGTTAACATCTACATGGTGCTTTGAAAAAGTAAAGCACAGTGGGCCTAATATTTAGAAGTGCTGAGCCCCCGTACCTCCTATGGAAGTAAATAGAAGGGGAAGGTGATCAATACTTTTGAAAATCAGGCCCTATATAAATGCTTACTGGGCCAAAGCCTATAGTCCTTACTCAGTCACTTGAATTAGAGATTTTACGGAATAAGTTCTGTAGGATTTGGACCATTAGTAAACATGAGGACATTCCACCAGATAGGAGCTAAACAGAGAAAGTTTCTCTGGTATACATAACAGAATAATATATTGGATTGGCAATTTCCATGGAGCTAGTGAGGCATCACCCACACACCCTCTCCCTCCCTCCCCATGAGTTTGGTCAGAACCTGCTGTGGGCATTGCGCTAGCTGCTTCTTTTAGGGGGGTTGGGAAGGAATTTTTCCCTCACCACCAGATTGGCCTAGGTGGATTGGGGGTGGGGGTTTTGCCTTCTTCACAGCAGGTTCTGGGAGGGCTTTGTTGTGGTGAGGCGTGAAGGGAGTTAGGCTATACATTGCAACTCATGATGTAAGTGTGGGGTGGATGTGCAGTGCAGATACTCCTTAGGGAAGGGATACAGTGACCAGATAAATGGCTTGGTAAAGGACTTTAAAAGGAGGTGTTGGTTAAAGGAACGGGGGTGTTTCAGGGCTACTATGAATGGTATGGCAGGGAGCCTACCCCTCTTTCTTATAGCCCACCTTAACCCTTGTACGAGGTGGGGATGGATGGTAAGATCCCAGCAGTGGGTTGGCTGGGGCACGTGGATAGAAAAAAAGTGGGGGCTGGCAGAAACCACCAAGATAGTTATTGAATGAACATGGAGTTACCTGCACTGTATACTTTTATCTGCCAGGTAGTCCCAGACATCTAATAATAAAGTTGCGGTCTGATTAAAACCATATCAAGTGTCTCCTCTCCTTTAGGTATAGCTAGACAACATACTGGGTTGGCAACCAATATTATAAAGGGCTAGTGTGTTTTGACTGCCTGATGTCAATTCATCCATAAGGATGGAGATTGCACCTACGTCTTATATAGAAAAGCATTCACTATTATCAAAATGCCCTATTACTCGTTATTCTCTAGTTTTGATGTGTCCCTTTGCTTGCAGATGTCATCCTGTAACAGTGATGATTATCTACTCACTCCCTGTAAGCAAATGTCTAATGACTGAACACATTACTAAATGAATTCATCTCCAGCATTTCCCATCAGAACCGTTGCCATAGTGTGTCATTTCAAAGGATCCACAGGAGTAAGCCTCTTAAACACGCTGAGTGGGATTATGTTGTTACCACTCTGTGATGTCCCCAGGCTTTTGTGGGATTCCATTACTACTCTTGCGGTGTGGTTCCTAGGCTGGAAGCACTGCCAGACACATACCAGGAGACAGGCCTCAATTTGATGTGCAAAAGGTGTAAGACAAAGATACTATAATAGACTCAGAATAAAACATAATTTTATATGGGGGCCATCTCATGATAAGCCAACAATGTATTTATTTACCATGAATAATGTGCTTTCTCAATAAGTCAGTTCCATTCATTTAAGTGATTCTTCCCTAAAATATATTATATTCACTAAGAATAATCTATGGCTTTTATACAGCAGTGCCCTTTTCCAAACCACTTTACAAACATTACAAATTGTTATATAATTCCCAACCTACCCTTGAACTTTGGTGGTTCTGATAAAATGGACCCTGGATCCAAACCACTGCTGGTTCTGATTCAACAGAATCAAAACTCTCTCTCCTTTTGCATATCCCTAATATATGCGTAAAATATGGAAGAAAACGTCACATTTATTGGCTTGTTCTCCAGCTCTTTTCTCTCTTCTCCAATGCTGCCTCCTCACCTGTTTCAGGTTAACATAAAAAATAAATATAAATCTGCATGAAAGGAAAGTTGAAGTTAATGACCTTGCTCTCTTGCTCTTCCCTCCTTAAGTGCCACACAGTCTTCATATCCCAGCATCTTTCAGGAAGACACCATACTGCACACTCACCAAGTCAGAGCTGCTAAATTGAAGCAGGAGTCATGCACCAGACTCTCACAATAATCATTTAATTATAACTGGTGAGCATTCCAAAGTTATATTTTGAATACAAATCTGTTTCTTACTGTGCTTCAGATTCACAGCCATCCACACAAGTAAGTCTAGGATTCATCACACACTACAGCTGTGCCAACATTATCCCTTATTTCTGACCTTATTCTGTTATATATAGGCTCTTTTAACCCCCTTATCACCACAGTATCCGAGTACCTTCCTGTAGTGCATTAAGGGATGTGACTAACATTGGTCACATGTAGCTTGTTCTCTCTCTGATCCTCTGCCCAGGGACAGCACTGTGTGTGCAGTGGAGTGTTTTGTTTTGATAGGGTTTGGGTACCCCTCCCTGTAGTCCCTTCCACTGGAGGGCGAGTGCTCCCCTAGAGGGGACAGGTGGTATTCTCCAACAGATTTTCTGCTGGGGACTCCACAGGAAATTACCAGCAGAAATTGTTGAGACAGTGCACCAAATCAATGCATCCTTTGCCACACTTGCTATACCCTTGTTGGCTGCCTAGCACCACCCACTTTCTGGGTTGCACTGGCTGTGTAAGGCCTGCTCCCACTCAGTGGAAGGGAGGTCGGGATCACTTTCTACTACTACAATCTCTCACCTTGCTCCTGCCCCGACCCCTGCAGATTTTCTGCCTCCATTGTCCCATAGCAGAAGCTGCCTATGTTGGCAGATGCTGGCATTGACCTGACGTAAATTTATGGCAGTAAAGCAGAGTGGAGACAGTTTTTAGTGACAGCACTTATTGCCATTTGACTATGAGTCTTTAAGTGGATGATGTGCTTCAGATATATCTTGGCAAATCAGTTCCTGGGCTTTCCAGTTCAAAACCTAAAAAACTGAAAGCCAGTCGTGTGTGTGAATGAAGTAGCATATTTCTAGTGCACTTTATTTGCTGCAGGTTACCCTGACAATGCGGACATTTAGGACAGCAGCCAAACAGTGAGAGAAGATTACTATGATGTATTTAGTTCAGTATTCATTGTCTAGCCAACAGTTAAATAAAGAACAATTGACTATTAAAACATACTTAACAAATGTCTTCTATATAATTTTATACTATGGACAAAAATACTCTTTTCAGTTATGCCATTGCAACCCCATTAACTTCAATGGGATTGCAAGAGTGTAACTGAGTGGAGAATATGGCCCTATGTCCTTATAAATCGGTGAGTGCTTAATAATTATGCTAGTAGTATAAGAGGCCTACCATCAATCAAACGTATTCTCCGTCCCCTCACGCCCCTCCCACCTTGTCTACACTGCGAAGTTGTCAAAAAAACTTTTCTCTTTCAGGGGTACTTAAAAAAGCCCCCTTGCAAAAGACAAAAATTTTGCCGACGCAAGTGGCAGTGTGAACGCGGCTTTGTCAGCAGGAGCGCTCTCCTGCTGACAAAGCTAACGCCGCTCGCGGGGCTGGAAGTATTTTGTCGGCAAAAGTGCCGACAAAGTACCGACAAAGAGCATTTACACACGCTGACTTTAGCAACAAAGCTGTGTCGACACAGCCTTGTCGCTAAAAGCTGCGTGTAGACAAGCCCTGAGACTCGGCCCTTGTGGATATTACTTCCGGGGTCAAGACAGACGCATGACTGGAAGCAAAGGATGTCACGTGACCTCTCTAAGAACTTCTCCCACCGCTCTCTACCAATCAGGATGGGTTTCACCCCCCGTAGTACTGCCCCAAGAGGAGATTTGACCAAACAGGGGGTATTCTGTGATCCATCCAGAAGTGGGTTTATGTGACCCCTCTAAGAACTCCTCCCACCACCCTCTACCAATCAGGATGGGTTTCAGCCACAGAGGACCTCCCCGAGAGTGGATTTGACCAATCGGGGGGAGTTCCAGCGTGGGGTGACCCACCCAGAGAGGGTTGTGTGACCCCTCTAAGCGCTCCCCCTACTGTCCTCTACCAATCAGAGTGCAGCACCACCCCGGAAGTCCCAGCACCACATGGAAGAGGCCATTTCGTTCCAAGAATGCGTGTTTTAGAAATCATGGAAACATTGAGAGAAAACATGGACTCCTTCACCACCCCGGTGAGAACTTCAGACTTTGTTTGAGCTCTGAGAGCCTTCAACCACCCGTGGAGGAAGCACTACATCAGCAACAGTTCCAAGGAGGAGGAGGGAGCAGCCCGGGGAGCCCTTTGGCCCAGCCATTGATGGATATGCTGGAACCTGATCCTGAAACCCAAGCACTCGTGAAGCAGCCTGATGAGTGTGATGGCCTCTCTTTGTCCACCCCTATGGAGGAAGGTGACCATGGCTCATGGGAGTCATCGGTGAACAAGGTGAATGGAAAAGACGTTGCTCAGGTAAATGAATGATTAAGAATTGCTGGTTGAGGATGGGTATAATGGGGTTAGAAACCAATCCAGGGTTGCATAAATCTAAAAACAAGCAGAGGGGGGCTTACACTGTTTCTTTTCTGAAAATCTCTCGAAGCTCGACGATGCCTTTCTAGAAGCCTTTGAGAACTTACACATTGGTAGCCCTGTGGGAGTAAGTCTATCATGCATCAGCTATTTTTGCTCGTGTCTGAGACACAGATCTCAAGAGGAAAATCCGGAAAAGGACAAAATGGAAGAATGAACCAGCTCAGACTCCCTAATGGTAGGGGTCATGGCGTTCATTTTCACAGGCGTCTGTAAAAGGGCGTGTTAAAACAGGCGATTAATAAAACTTGTTTAAATTTGTCAATATGAATGTATCCCCTCCATACTTGTGTTAGTAAAAAACAATACAAGTAACAGTCATGTCTACGCAGACGGCTCTGTTAAAGAAAATATATTACACCACCGGGGAACTTGGGAGCTACGGCGGGGTGAACCCTCTTTTTGAAACGGCCGAAAAGCATAATAAAACTTTGAATAGAAGACAGGTAACAGCTTGGCTTTTAGACCAGACGCTTACACTTTACACAAACCGGCTCTAATATATTTTAAAAGAAACAAGACCATTGTTTCAGATGTGGAGGCACAATGGCAGGCAGATTTGGTGGATATGCACCAATTCTCCAAACTCAACAGCAGTTTTAAGTACATCTTAACAGTGATAGACATTCTATCCAAATATGCCTGGGCCTTAGGCCTAAAAGACAAGACGGGTGGTAAAGTATCCAAGGTCTCTAAAGCTATTTTCAGCAAAGGTCGCATGCCTCAAAAATTACAAACCGATCAGGGGAAAGAATTTTTAAACAAACCTTTAAGCAGATTGTTAAAGTGGCATGGCGTTCACCATTTTGTTACTAATAACGAAGTCAAAGCAGGGGTTGTGGAGCGATTTAACAGAACTTTAAACACTAGGATGTGGAGATATTTTACAGCCCATTTTACAACTTTCGCTACATCGACATGTTATCTGACTTTATAAAGAGTTACAACCAGAGCTTTCACAGAACTATATGTACCAGACCCGCTGATGTTAACCCTTCAAATTCTCTGAAGGTATGGAAAACGGTTTACGGAGACAGTTCTAAAATAAAACCGGTTGTTTCCCCTTTTAGAAAAGGTGAGCACGTTAGCTATCTAAAACCAAAGGAGCTTTTGAAAAAGGTTATGAACAAACATTTACCGATGAGATATTCATAGTGGATGAAGCCTTATCCAGGGGCCAGAGACCTGTATACTGATTAAAAGATTACAAGGGTGAGACAGTTATTGGATCTTTTTACCCTGAAGAATTACAAAAAGTAAACCCCAAACGTGACAGGATTAACAAGATTGAAAAAGGTCTAGCCGAGAAAGGAAAAGGGAGAAAAAAGCAGTACTGGTGAAATGGTTGGGTTGGCCCGATAAGTTTAACAGCTGGATGGAAGCTTCTCGACTCTGTGACATTTAGACGAGAATGAAAATGATTCCTCCTGCAAAAAGAGAGAGAGAGAGAGAGAGAAATGAGCGATGGGGGGTTTTACATCACTTTTCCCAGCAACGCCAGCTCTGGGGTTTTCCCCCAAAACACCAGCTCGAACTTTACAATACGGCTAATTAAGCCCTTGGATCTCCCGGGTGCCTGGGAGGTGGGGTTAGTGGAAATACAATACCCACACAGCTGGAACACTATCAACGAAGACACCCCTTTTGAAATCACCTTTGGAGATATGGCGTGGAGTTTCATGCTATGACGAGGTTATTACTCGTCCATACCCGAATTACTGAATCATATGAACAGTACTGTGGCCCGTCATCCTGGACCGCCTGAAGTTGTCATGAACTACGACCCTGTGGGTAGAAAAGTTAGACTTAAATCCTCCAATTTTACTTATATGTTTTCTACCAGCGGGGAGCTAGCTAACATTCCGGGTTTGGGCCCCAAGCGCAGCGTCCAAAAAATCCCCTTCTCAGCAGACATCACAGGGGGTTTCAACTCCTTGTATTAATTAGCCGTATTGTAAAGTTTGAGGTGGTGTTTTGGGGAAAAACCCGAGAGCTGGTGTTGCTGGGCAAAATGATGTAAAACCCGCCGATCGGTTTGTAATTTTTGAGGCATAGTACTTATGCTCTAAGGCATCAAGTAATATTTCACATACAATTTTTACCCTCTTAAATCTGATTAGAATAAAACGCTTGTAAATCATTACCCACTCTGTTCATGGGAGATTTAGAGTTTGTCTCGCACCCTTAGCCATCATGTGGCTCCTACAATGTATTTAAGACATTAATAACTAGTCTGAATGTGGGAAGGGAGAATTGTACCATTGTAACCAGCAGAGGGCAATTTATTACCACTGATATTCTGTAACAGATGCATTTCTGTTTGGAAGAGACTTCTTCCTTTCACTACTCTGACCCTGCCCCTCAACTCTTTTCTCTTCAGATTGTTCTCTGGAGATTTGACTCCTAAACTACTAAGCTTGAGTGTCTCACTTCAGAGTAGACAAAATGAAGGATGAATGTTTGTTGGGTTAACCTCTGGGGTCCTTCCTCATTAAGAGCTGCTTTGGAGGAGCTATTATGAGGCCAGGTTAGCCTCACACATGTGTGTCAAGAGCAGTTTTTTAATACATATATTGTAAGGAAACATGATGGGTTCAAAGCGTAATTCTGCTCCACAACCACTTTAATGATCAGTGACATAATACAAGTAATTTGTGCTGATACCACGTTATGCTTCCATGTTGGAGAAACTTGCCAGCAGCATCAGAATTTCACCTCCACAGCCTACCATTGCTATGGAGGCTTCTCTTGAAACAAGCAAAACCCATTTGTTTCTCCTACCTTACTCACATCCATTATAACTCTCAACAATATGGGATCTTACTCTTACCTGGCTGCCTGAAGATTTGAAACATCTCATCTTGAGACCCGTGAAAGCAACTATGACACCAGATGCAACCACTGCCAGGGCAGAGCAAGTGGTGTTTACACCCCTACCCGTAGTAGAATCCAAGCATCATTCTCAGCTCATTACAGGTGAAATTCACCCCTGGGCAGAGGGTCAGCACAAGGCCTATGAACCCCATTAGTCCACAAAAATAAAACAAGCAGAACTTAACTAGTGCATAGGCCATGTTCTGGCACTCTGCACAGAGGTCAATTTTTCCTCTAATGAGCTGGAATGATTCTTGCATGCTGCAGAGGACCAGTGGGAGCATAGGATTCCAGCCTTCTTCACTCATGTTTCTATATTTTAATTTCCTGCAAGTACCCTCTTAAAATAGGCACGTGTAGTAGACCAGTGCTTCTCAAAGCCAGTCCGCCACTTGTGCAGGGAAAGCCCCAGGACCGGTTTGTTTACCTGCCGCATCTGCAGGTTCGGCCGATCACAGCTCCCACTGGCCGCGGTTCGCCGCTCCAGGCCAATGGAGGCTGCTGGAAGCGGCGCGGGCCGAGGGATGTGCTGGCCGCCACTTCCCACGGCCCCCATTGGCCTGGAGCAGCGAACTGCGGCCAGTGGGAGCTGCGATCAGCCGAACCTGCGGACGCGGCAGGTAAACAAACCGGCCTGGACCGCCAGGGGTTTTCCCTGCACAAGCGGCGGCCCAACTTTGAGAAGCACTGTAGACAGTAGACCACTGCCAAACATCACTCTTAATATGTAGGAGGAAGACGTGCACGGCAGCAGTATCATCATACACAATGACAGCTGGGAGTATGACAGACTCCTCTGAAGAACAGCACTGAGCAGGACAACCTGTTTATTCCCCCGATACTATAAAAGCACAATCCATTATGTAGTTATCCCTTTAGAATTACGTTATTTTGTCACTACCATGATTTACCAAGGCCAGTTCATTGTCCACAATTGGCTCGTTTTCCTTGGAGCCGAACTGTTTCCACATCAGCTTCCAAGTCACTCCACTAACGGGAAGCCTGATAACAGCACCTGAGCCTGATAAAAGGCCATCAGAGCTCAGCTAGCAGCAACTGGTCCCTGATGGCCTTTTATCAGGCCCAGGTGCTTGTCTTCAATTAGCAGCCCAGTTAGGCTCCTTCTCTTAAATTAGTCTGTCATGGGTGGCCTGGGTCCAGATTCCCCTTGCAGGGCCAGCAAGCCCATGACACTGCTCCATTCTTTTTTGATTGAATAGCTGATGTGACCCTTCCTCAAAGGTATGGGGTTGCAAATAGAGGACAAGTTAGTGGTCGAGAAGGTCAAAGGAGTGAATCAATAGTCAAAGAGATTGGAAAATAGTACGACAATTACAAGGTCACATTTCCATCAGCCTAATGATCATTTTTGCAGCCATTCCACTCATCCTGTTTGTAGAAGTTTTAATTTTGACTTCGCAGTTCAGAGGAGACATAAAACTGAAACCCTTAAGCAGCTGGTCCCATGGCATTTTGGTGTCCTATCACCATTCCAATTGGGGGTAATTAAGCAATGTCCACCCAAAATTCCTCTTCTCATCCCAATTAAAGGAGTTATTCCTCAGCAGCTCTCCTGCTGTGCCATGTAATTGACGGGCTGTACTTTGTACTTGCATAGCATTTTTGATTTTATGATTTCAAACCACTTTACAAACTTGAATGAACTAAGCCCCAAAACATCACACAGGTACCAGGTTGGGGGACACATTCTTCCAATTTTGCAGACGTGTAAAGGCAGAGCTGTTCAGTAACTCATTGGCAGAGTCAGGAACAGAACCCAGCAGAGCCGACGCCCAGCCCTATATACCAACCACACCACACTGACTGAAAATCATTGTCTTTTGCTTTCCAGAGGCAGCAAATGCAGATTGAACAAAGCATATGGGGCTAACGGTGCTACACTGATTTACACCAACTGAGGATCTAATCCATGACCTCTCCTGCTTTGGTCAGAGTTAAAATGCACAAGCATGCAGATATTGTGCTTGAATTAATTTGTATAAACATAGGGTAGTGGTATCTGTTTATAATATTCTTAGCATATTTTCAATACTGAATTTGTATTCATCCTTTTCACTTTAATTAACACTAGAGGCCTGAGGCTGAGTTGTCAGCTAAGCAAAAAATTTCAGTGGATAATGCCCAAGCTAAAGAGATTCAGAAACCTCATTTTAGAATTTTTTATTTGCAGAGGAGAAATACTACTTGGTGGCTTGCACGTTTGTTTCCTTTTTTGACATCTTCATAGATAGCGCTTCTGATATGCTGTAGGGCTGGCTGAGTGGAGAAACAGGATGACAACTATTATTTCCTGTGTGATTTGGATGTGAACATTTTTCTTTGCACTGCTTAATCATTGCTTTTAGGACAAAATAGTCTCAAAAAAAAAAATCTGTTTAAAGTCAAGTGTCTGAAAAACAGATGCCCAAAAGGAAAGGGCCAGTGAACTGAGCTCAGCAATAAATATAACTTTCACGAAGGCTTGAAAGAGGTCAATAAATTAAGACAACATGGCTCAAATTTTAAAACTAGGTGCTTATGAATTAAATAGCTAAATCCATATGTAAGGGCTTTAAGAACTTGTCTGATTTTCAGAAGTACTCAGCAGTAGCAAATTTCACTGATTTCAGCTCTTCTGAAGATCAGGCCACTGATTTGGCTTCCTAACTTCAGGCATGCAAGTTTGCATGCTTTGGTCTATAAATAGGTCATATCCTAGAAACACCTAGCAAGTCAGCCTCAAAAGTCCTGGGCCTATGATGTCAGGAAGAGCATTTTAGAGTCAGTCAAGCAGGCAAGCAAGTAGCAGGAACAAGAGTAATTAGGTTGCCTGCCTTCTAGGCAGAAGGACCTTGAGCATCTGGCTGGCTAAGAGGTATTTAGCCACTCTAAGTGCATTGGCCTGCCTAGGGGAGGAGCTGTTTCAATTGCTGGCTATGCACAGTGGACGAGAGGGGTGTGATCTGGTGGGAGGGGAACAAAGAAGTAGATTGGGGAGACATGGGGGAGGAGAAGCAGAGCTGGACTGGACAAAGAGTGAGCTCTGTCAGATAAGAAGGTTGGAGCATATTCAGAGAGAACATGTGGAAGGAAAAGCACACAAAATGTTGGGGTTATGGGAGCTCATTAGATTGATCTGGCCATCCTGCTTAAAGGAATCCTAGCTTGTACCTAATAAAATATGCTTGGTAGCCTGAGGAATAGGGAACCGTAAAGGGGGTTTTAAATTATATTTAATAAAATAGTTGGGCAAGTCATTTCCTATATGTAAAAGTGACCTTGTTTCTCTAGGCATTGATCCAAAGCCCCCTGAAGACAATGGAAACTCCCATTGGTTTTGAGTGGGGATGCTAAAAAGGTTTGGTAGAGAGGGAGGGAGGAAGGAAGGAAAAATGTGGATTTTTCACCTTTATTTAATAATGTTTCTGATCCCTGACATTTCAAAACATTTAAATGGAAATAAGTAACAGATAAACTTCAGAGCAAGAGTCTCACATCTAACACTTTTCACCTTTTGTTGAACAAGGTTTTGTGTTGTCGTCAAGTGCTGATGTTGATACTAATGCTTTAGTATTATTCTGATATAAAACATTGAAATTCAACAGATATTATTCACAGCATTAAATATTTAAGATACCCCTTTACAAATGCTTCAAAAGTATGTTTTATGGCTGTAACCTAAATACTTTGTCTCTCTCTTTCCCAGGAAGAAAATGACAATTTATCAATAGTTTCTTGGACAAACAAGTCTATTCATATCTTTTAAATTTTGCTCAGGGATGTCTTTGACCTTGTCTCTAAAACATCCTCCATGGTAAGGTTGACTCAGGCTGCTAAAATAACAAAGTACTCCCAGCTTTATCGCACAGACTGTAGAGACAAATCAGGTTTTATAATTACCTCTAGTTTCTGTGTGATGGATCTGGAAGGTATAGGTAATGTAGATGGGTGGTATTGTGGCCTAATTGAACTGATAGATGGAGGGAAAGGTATGCAAAAAAATGTGTGACACTGACAGGTCAGAGCAACAGGCCAATTAACTTGTGTGTGCATATCAAAGGAATGTTAAGTGTGTGTTAATTTAGTTCAAAGGAAATGCAAATGTATTGTCTCAACCTGTTGATTGCTATCGATTTATATTATGTATATCCCTGTACTTAGAATCATAGAATATCCGGGTTGGAAGGGACCTCAGGAAGTCATCTAGTCCAACCCCCTGTTCAAAGCAGGACCAATCCCCAGACAGATTTTTGCCCCAGATCCCTAAGTGGCCCCCTCAAGGATTGAACTCACGACCCTAGGTTTAGCAGGCCAATGCTCAAACCACAACCCTAGATCAAAAGTGTGTGTTAGCATTAAGATGAAAATTTACTTAATGTGTGAACTTCATGAAAACTAATGAAGGATTGTTGTATGTGGTTACATTACTGGGATAAAGCGACAAAGAGTCCTGTGGCACCTTATAGACAGACGTATTGGAACATAAGCTTTCGTGGGTGAATTACTGGGATATATGTTATGGACAAATGTAATTTCAATTTACATTTGTCCGCCAAATGCAATTGAAGCCTTGGAAATGTAAATGAAGAAGGTTGCTAACTTCAAAGCATAGGTCACTGTGTTCGACAATGGAATTTCACAAACTCAGTTTGCATTTAATCAACAAAGGAAGAGCCTATGCTGTGATGAAAACACTTGCCAGATTGCTCTCCATGGAAAGCAGCTAGAAGAATGGATCCAGGGATCAATCCTGTATCTCTGAGTTGTTTGGACAGTTTCAGGAAGCATTCCAGATGTAAGACAGAGATCCCAAAAGTTATTTTAGGTAATCCTAAAAGATTTATGGAAAACTATCAGATTATTATATCTCTGCTACCACTTTGGATTAACAAACTTGGATTCATCTGTTGATATATTTTACCTGCTTTAACCTCGCTAACTCTCATTTCTTTTTCTTACTAATAAACTTTACCTCATTTCTTTGTCTTAGCTAATAAACTCTAATTTACTAGAGAAATTGGCTGCCAGTGTTGTTTTTGGTCTAAGATCAAGAGTATCCATTGACCAGGGTAAGTGACTGATCCTTTGGGATTGGGAGTAACCTAATGTGAAGTGATTTTGGTTTTAATAACCTCTCATCAAAGTCTAGTTTGTCTGGGCAGCAAGATGCACTGGAAAGCCTAAGTGGACTGTTTGTAGCTCCTGGAGACTATAGTAATCCAGGAGCACACATTTGTTACTGGCTTGGTAAAATTTAATGATAGAATATCTCCAGTTTAGGGTGTCTGCCCCGTTTTCTGACAGCCTGACCTGAGACTGGCACTCTCTGTTGTGAGCTACTCTAGACTGCCTGACAATAGGCATAAGGCAAAAGACTATGATTTATATATTTAAACAAAAGTGTTATACAGGCCTTGATTCTTTAACTGGCTCCCTGCAGGCAGTCTTCTGCACCTATGTCTAGTACCACTGACTTCCAGGAGGCTCTGTGTGGGTGAAGGGATCTGCTCATGTCCTTAAAGGATACCCCTGGTTTTTATCTTGTATACTATGGAAACTGATGTACAGAACAGTTAAGTGACTTGTCCAAGGTCACACAGCCAGGAATAGAACTAAAATTTTCTGACTCTCAGCCCTCCATCTTAAACACAAGACCATTTTCTTTCCCTACATTGCATAATGACTTACATATAATAGCACAAGAAATGCAGAAGCCAGCAACAAATAATGTTAGTCTCCATAGAGCAATGATCCTCTGTTCTAATTATGCAAGTATAAAACTTTTCATCTCTGAGGAAAACACTGTTCTTTTAACCTTTTGGTTTAGTCCTTTGACTCAATTCTGTAGCAAGTGTTCCAACAGTCACAGCTCTCATACATGGCTTTTTATGCACTATGGGGGGAAAAGCTGATGGAAAACAATTGACATTAAACAGCACTTACAGCTGTAGAGATTCCACTTTTACAGAGGAGGTCTAGTGTTCCTCTTGGAACTTTTATACAGTCTGTATTTGTCTTGCCAAATGTTGATGTGTTTGTTTGCTAAATGAATGTTGAGGTTCTGTAACTGTGATTTCTGCTAGAGGGCAGTGGGTGTGTATTAGTGAGGCAGCAATAATCTTCTGAGCAGCTCCTCAGCCTGATTCTGTTGCCCTACACCTTGTGTAGTCACGCACACCCCTACCAAGTGAGTGCCAAATGCATGTAAAATATTACCAGATCAGAATGGTAGTGTTTTACACTCATTTTGCACTGATGTCGATGATTACACTAGGTGCAGAACTATAGAAAACCAGGCCCCTTCTATTCATTGAGGTCCAGATTCTGATACCATTACACATACAGTATCTTACTCAACAAAGTCCCACTGACTTCAGTGGGGCCACTCACTGAGTAAAGTACTACTCAGTATAAGTAAGGGTATGAGACTCTGACCCTAAATTAACTTGACGCAGGTTACTGCTACCACTATCTACAGCTGTTAAAACTTTTGACAACACTGCTCAATATCAGGATATGAATAAGTGTTAGCTGGGGAAAAGGTATAAAGTATTCTATACACTAATGTTAGTATTTTCACAGAATACCCAAGAACATTGATATATGTCAGCGGGACTGGAAAATGCTCATATCATAGGAAAGACCCAGTTAAGCGTGGCTTGAGAAGGGGAAACAGGAGAAAAGTGACAAGAAAGAAAGCAAGATTAGAATTTCTTGATGGTTGTTTACATCATGTTCCACCAGGGAGCAGCCAACATAATTGTAAACAACCCATGAAGAGAGCTGTGACGTTGCTCCAGTTTTTGGCAATCCATGCTGTTTTTTGTGAGGTATTTTATGCTAAGTCCCAACAGAACTCATGGCACTTAAAGACAGGAATTTTCTGCCAAGAAAGGAAATACACACACTGTTTTCTATTTATGGTGGCTTGTACTTCCCCGGAGCTCCTACACTGCTTGAAACTATAAATTATTCTTGTTAATCAAACTAATAATAGAGAAACAGAAGCTCTGAAGTACTTTAAAGTCCAAGGAAAACAACTAGCAACATGATGAAAAATATCTTGATACATATTCAAGTTTCACGAGGCTTTCACAGCCAGACCCAATCATCTAAAAAGCTTTGGAGCATTTTATTTACCAATAAAAGGCCAAATTCTGACCTTAGCTATCTCAGTGTAACCCCACTAAAGAGAGACGTAACTGTGGACACACCTTCTCCGCAGAAGGGCCTACACTAGTTAAACTCAGGCCTTGTCTACACTACCAAGTTTTGTCGTCAAAAGCTGCCTTTTGACGACAAAACAGCAAGCGCGAACACACTACAATGGGACTTTTGTCGCGAAAAATGCCCAGTTTTGGCGACAAAAAACTTCCACTCCTACAAGAGACTTTTGTCTTTTCCTCTCCCTTTATTGTCGAAAAAGAGCCTGTGTAGATACTGCTGATTTTTTTGTCGACAGAACTGGCTTCTGCCAGTATCCCACAATGCCTGCCCTGATTGCTCTGTCTGTGTTTTGATCTCTGCTGCCCTGCAGGCATGCGCCCCTCCCCTTTCAAAGCTCTGGGAAGTATCTGTGTGCGCTCTGTTTGGAGAGCAAACAAAGAGCAACTCATTGGAATGCTCCTGTTCTGCCCGGCACCAGGAACACAACAGCAGGCAGGCTGCTGCTGCAGGGGGAGGGGGACAGACTGCTGTGCTGCTTTGCCATTCCTCAGCTCACAGAGCTACTCATGATGCTGCTCTCAGTGGCGTAGCCAGGATCTAAGAGCAGGAGGAGCAAACATAAAAAAGGCGCCCCCCTTGGCTCCTCCTCTGGCCACGCCCCCCTTGGATCCTCCTTCGCCCGCTCCCCGCCCCCCCCCCTGGGCTGGCTCCTCCGGCTGTGCCGCACCTCCCATTGGCTGCCGGCCGCCATGCTGCGCCCCCCCTTGCTCCTCCGGCCACGGCTGCCAGCCACGCTGTGGGCTGCCTTGCTGCGCCCCCCCCTCGCTCTGCCTCCTCCGGCCGTGACCGCCGCCCCCCCATTGGCTGCCGGCCGCACTGCAGGCCGCACTGCTGCGCCCCCCCCTCGCTCCCCTGGCCGCGGCTGCCGGCCACGCTGTGCGGGCCACCATGCTGCGCCCCGCCCACCCTCGCTCTGCCTCCTCCAGCCGCGCCCGCTGCCCCCCATTGGCTGCCGGCCGCGCTGCAGGCTGCCCTGCTGCGCCCCCCCCTCGCTCCTCCAGCCACGAGCCGCCCCCCCGCGGCCCCCTCACCCTCCGGCAGCAGAGTTTCACCAGCAGCGACTTGGGCACGATCTTGCCTGCGAACACCTGCTGGCTCTCCAGCTCCGTGATCTCTAGTAATACTTGGCGAAGCCGCCCTTGCCCAGGAAGCGCCCGCGCATGTAGCTGCGGCGGGTGCGCGGATCCACCAGCACCTTGGGGATCTCCTTGGCTGCCGCCACCCTGGCCCCCGCGCCGGCCCCGGCCGCCTTCCCGGGCTCCGCGGCGCCCGCCGGCTTCACCCCCTTCCCAGCCACCGCACTCATGCTCACTCCTGCCCGTGGCTTCCGCACCCTGCCCGGCTCCCTGCAGGGCTCCTGCCCAGCCCTCGCCCCGCTGCTCCGGGCCCCGTTCTCGCCGCTGGCCGCTCTGACACTGTAACAATTTCAAACCTCGAGCGGGAGCGTTACGAGCCCCCAGCGCACTCCCCATTGGTTGCTAGGATCCAAGCCGCCTGCCGCTAGGCAACATGGGAATACCCCCTCCCGCGCGGTTTAAAGGGACAGGCGTGGCCGCTGCACCGCGAGCTGACAGCTGCGAGCAAAGAGGCCCTTCCAAGGTCTCACCTCGCAACGTCATCCGCGTGAGTGTAAAAATTAAAAAGGGCGCCACTTTTGGGAGTGTGCTCAGTGTGGGAGTGGCCGCTCCCCTTGCTCCCCCCCCAGCTCCGCTACTGGCTACTCTCCACAGCTAAGGGGGCTGTGGGAGAACTCGTGCAGCGATCAGCTCTTCCTTTCCACAACACTGCACTGTGGGATACATACCCACAGTGTATTGCTCACCCTGTCGATGATGGTGTCCCCAATGTGGACATGATCTGTCAACAGAGGGAGCAAGTGTGAACACCGTTTGGCGATTTTTGTTTTGTCGACTCTTGGGTGTCGACATAAGTTTTGTCAACAAAACTTGGTAGTGTAGACAAGACCTCAGGCCTTTAATGTAGAAGGGGTGGTGTGTGTGAGGCTCTTGGTACAAAGGTATGTTAATCAGGCAAGTGTGTAAGGGTATACATACCAGCAACCACACACCTCACAACAAAAACACTAACCCAGGAACCTATCCTTGTAACAAAGCCCGATGCCAACTCTGTCCACATATCTATTCAAGTGACACCATCATAGGATCTAATCACATCAGCCACGCCATCAGGGGCTCGTTCACCTGCACATCTACCAATGTGATATATGCCATCATGTGCCAGCAATGCCCCTCTGCCATGTACATTGGCCAAACTGGACAGTCTCTACGCAAAAGAATAAATGGACACAAATCTGACATCAGGAATCACAACATTCAAAAACCAGTAGGAGAACACTTCAACCTCTCTGGTCACTCAGTAACAGACTTCAAGGTGGCAATTTTGCAACAGAAAAGCTTCAAAAACAGACTCCAACGAGAAATTGCTGAACTTGAATTAATATGCAAACTAGATACCATTAATTTAGGCTTGAATAGAGACTGGGAATGGCTGAGTCATTACACAGATTTAATCTATTTCCCCATGTTAAGTATCCCCACACCTCTTGTCAACTGTCTGAAATGGGCCATCTTGATTATCACTACAAACATTTTTTTTCTCCTGCTGATTATAGCTCATCTTAATTAATTAGCCTCTTAGAGTTGATATGGCTACTTCCACCTTTTCATGTTCTGTATGTATATATATCTCCTTACTATATGTTCCATTCTATGCATCTGAAGAAGTGGGCTCTAGTCCACGAAAGCTTATGCTCAAATAAATTTGTTAGTCTGTAAGGTGCCACAAGTACTCCTGTTCTTTATAGTGTAGGGAGAAGCAGTTACAGAGCTACTATTAAACCATGGATGTCTCTATGAAAGGGTGCAGAGGCCCTACTTGATTTCCAGCAATAATCAAGGCATGAATGCCCTACTCAACCCTCATGCAGGTGTTAAAGAAAGAATAATGAGGTAGGGCTATTGATCAAACAATTAGTTCTCACTTCATAAAGGACTTTGTGTTCGTTGCTAGACAAGATGAGCTACTCATCAGCTTACTGTTTTGTATTGTAGTATTTTGTATTCTCTGGGTAACCCATTTAGGAAAAACAGATGACTTTCTGGTGTAAGTTCTCTGTGAACTTTATTGCAGTAAGACTGAAGAAAAACCCAGCCCTATGCAGTCAATTAAAAAGTTGACATCAAGCTCCACAAAATGCCAGCTGCCCTGGCCTTACTGTACCATATGAAACTACATTGTTGAATCTTTTTTCGTGAGATAAGTTATTTGCATCTTTCTGTCCAGTAGTACATTCCACCATCCAGATAAAGGACCAATCCTGAAACCCTTCCACACATGCGTAGTCCCTCAAGTATTGCTGGCAGTATCTTACTCCTGCCAGTAGTCCTTTATGTGTGTGTCAAGGATGCCGAACTAAGACCAATATTCATAATTAAACCAAGTAATCATTATGCCTGTGAATACACTGGATAGCAGAGTTTGCAAGTGTCTGGTAATTTTAGACTGTAGTAAGAGAGCATGAAGCAGATCATACAGGGCCAAATCCTTCTCACTTATTCGTGACACATTGACTTAAGCTTAATATTATATGTTTTCCTTTTAAATAATATTTGAGTAACTGAATACAACACATGGAAACCAATCCACACAATACTCCACAAATGTTAGTAATATGCATATTACTTTTAAGGAATAAAATAGTTGGGAAAGTCATTTCCTATATGTAAAAGTTACCTTGTTTCTCTAGGCATTGATCCAAAGCCCCCTGAAGACAACGGAAACTCCCATTGGCTTTGAGTGGGGACATTACAAAGGTTTGGTAGAGAGGGAGGGAGGAAGGAAGGGAAAATGTGGATTTTTCACCTTTATTTAATAATGTTTCTGATCCCTGATATCTACAACATTTAAATGGAAATAAGCAACAGATAAACTTCAGAGCAAGAGTCTCACATCTAACACTTTTCTCCTTTTGTTGAGCAAGGTTTTGTGTTGTTGTCAAGTGCTGATGTTGATACTAATGCTTTAGTATTATTCTGATATAAAACATTGAAATTCAACAGATATTCACAGCATTACATATTTAAGATACCCCTTTACAAATGCTTCAAAAGTATGTTTTATGGCTGTAACCTAAATACTTTGAATAACTTTGACAAGCAAGCAGAGGAAAAGAGATTTGTTAATCAGGACAGCCTACAGTGTTACTTTTCTTCACAGGACGTTCTTGTTTAAAGACAGACTTTGCAGAATGTCTATTTAATGCATATGTGACAAAGGGAGAATTTTCTGCAATACTTGTACAAATCCATGCCTCAGTTTCCCTCTGAACGTGGCATTGCTAACCAGTGGGTGCAAATGAGTTAACACTACTCCTGGAACAGCAGAGGAGGCAGGAGGGGTGTGTGTGACCTTGCTGAGGGAGGTGGGGGAGGTATAGGATCATTAAAGAACTGACTGAAACTGGCCGAAGTCAACAGAGGGTCCAGCAAGACACAAGGATACTCCAAAGACTGAACTATCAACAGCTAAGAGCAGGAAACCTCAGCAGGCGGGATTCATGAGCTGCTGGAAAGCAGAGGTGTCAGGTGTATGGAAGAAGGGGCTGTCAGGGTTCCCTCCCCAC